>NW_028278463.1:0-142316 GCF_059751315.1 Micrasema longulum
TGTATTATTTTGTGAACAATTTTTAAGGTCTCAATTTTAGTCAAGTAGTTTATGTCAAACTGGTGTGTTTTTTTGTACAGTTCAGTCGTAGAGGTCAGGTAAGGTAGGTTGTATGTTAGTTTAAGAATTTTATTTTGTTGTCTTTGTATTCTCGTTATGTCTAAGTAATATAATTATAAATGACTATTTTTTCTGTGGTTTTGTGAATATCAACTGAACACAACAATTTTTACTAACCACGCGGTATACGTAGCTTTATTCTACACTATTTTTATACAATACTTGTACAAAATTTAATTGAAAAATACCAAAATAACATTCAACAGATATTTCCATTAGGATTTAAATGTCAACACTGAGCACTGGCGGATAAAAAAAATGAATTACGCCAAAAACGGCCATTTTGAGCGCCACACGTCCTATGTGATATATAATTTGTCAACGGTACCATATTAAATAAAAATAGTCCTTCGGAAATAATGTTCGAAATGCTAGTTTCCAAATAGAGAAATTTCGGATAATATTTGTCATCTGCAAGATGGTTTAGGTATTTAAAAACCTGACTAGGCTAAAGATGTAAAATAAAGTGTACTTTTTGGTATTGAGGAATAAGGTGAAGTAGTTGGCTAGTCACATCGTTCACTGAGAACAGGCTGATTTCTGGGTGCACTCCATAGATTATTTTTTAGTATGAAGATATCAACGGTGGGGGTGATTTATATTTAATAATTATTATTTTATGTATTTTCCCGTGAACATAGTGAATATACAACATTATTGTCGAAAGTCAAATATAATGATAAGCTGTGTTTAATCGCTTATTTGGACGATTCGCCTCTGTTCAACACAGCATCAGGTTTTGCCTAAGAGTAGGTAAACACTAGTCCAAAGTTCTGGATCCAGAACACGGACCGTATTTGTTCCTGCTCGACACAAGAAAAATTAATTGAATGATTAATGAATTAATAAAAATAGTAATATTTGACTATACAAGACAGTATAATTCGTATTATCTGTGTCTAGGTGGATGGATAATACAGTTCTGTATGGAAAATAGAACCACGTTACTTTGTATAGTACTCGACGCCTTCGCGTACATCGTTGATGTAAAAAAGTCCTTAAATAAATAAATAACTTAAGATAGATTTTTAAAGGTTATTTTAAAATCAATATTTTATTTTTCTAAGACTGGCATCTGAAGCGTAAGACTGAGCACATGTAACCAAAGGTCGAACTACACTACGTTTTGTTTACCACTGCAGTGCCCTATTCACTAATGGGTGTGGAAAAGAGAGGATGATGATGAAAATGAACTATGAAAGGAATATTTTGTTTTAAATTATTTCAGTTTGCAATTTATTGAGTTTTTCTCTTCAGTTTGCATTCATAAAAATATGTTCTTAGATATTTCTAAATGAATTATTTCCTAACATAACTGGTCAGACCGTTTTTGATAATATAGAACAGCGTGAATATTTGTATAAATTATAAGAACGCTATTTTTTTTTCCAGCAAAAAAAAGAAAAAAATCTTTTAATTACATCATTTATAAATATTAAAAACAACACTGGACCAAGATGTGAACCTTGAGGTACTCCACTAAATGATTTAAATTTATAAGATGATATTTTCAAATAATGTTACATACCACACACCTATGGCCCGCAAATTGTCATTTTTCATGATACTCTCCTAACTTTTGCGAATAATTTCTTAGGAATAAATCTTAGTTAATAAGTACATCCGTACACCCTGTGTTTTATTGTTATGTATACTGTAAAAGAAGTTTTTAAAATATAAACAACAAATGTGTACTTCTATAATTGAAGATATACCATATATGCATGTAAAATTGAATGGACGAATACTTTAAAATTGTATATTTGTTGAATTACCTTATAAAATAAAATAAAATTATTAACATTGATGAAAGTTTTTATACTTCCACGTACCCTCGAAAATATTACTTTCGGGAATTGGGTTCCCGCTATTTTTTCTTTTCTAAAAACAGTCGATATATTTCTCCTCAAGCGTCGCAAATTTCCTCTGACAAGACTCAAAAACAAGTTTTCGAAATGAAATTCTTTTGTGGGATATTCGTAATTGTCAACACAACGAACCGTGAGGGAAATTCAACATCTTGACAAATTTGTCTTTGAGGATAAGTTATGGCCAAAGGTCAAATACGACTGGCTCCACGCTTCAGGCTGGCTCTTCACTATTGAAATTATTTTAATGAAAAAAGATCAAAGAATATTAATTACTTGTTTATGTGACGTTTTATCAAGATGAAAACAGTATGCTCTCGTTTATTTATTTTTGTTCGAAGGCAAATATTATTCAAGTTTTCATAGTTCATATTATATAATTATATTAAATTTTAGTAAATTATTTTATACAACATTATTTTTTTTTGGTATGTGTATTTTTGTACATACACAAATCTGGATTTCTCCCGAGGGGGAGTAGGTATATATTTTTTTTATCAATATTCCTACAGAGATGAGGTAGAATTTTTTCAAATTCAGGATTATCGATATTCGAGCGTTTACAGGGCTTATGACCTGTCATTGGCTGGGTTGAGTGGCCACTTTACGTTTTAACAACATTCCCCATTCCGCTTATTAGCGAATTCTTGTATATATCTTATTAAATGAGAAAGCATTCACTAGCGTGTTGGAGCACCATCTATGTATTGATATTGAAGTTATGTATTTTTAATTAGCATATTACTTTATTTTTATGTATTTAAGACTCTTCCGAGTTAAATTAAGTACTAGTAATCGCCTGCAGAAGATTCTGCAATTTATTTATACTTATATTTTGACCAGATCTTATTACACAACATTATTTTTTTTTGGTATGTGTATTTTTGTACATACACAAATCTGGATTTCTCCCGAATATCGATAATCCTGAATTTGAAAAAATTCTACCTCATCTCTGTAGGAATATTGATAAAAAAAATATATACCTACTCCCCCTCGGGAGAAATCCAGATTTGTGTATGTACAAAAATACACATACCAAAAAAAAATAATGTTGTGTAATAAGATCTGGTCAAAATATAAGTATAAATAAATTGCAGAATCTTCTGCAGGCGATTACTAGTACTTAATTTAACTCGGAAGAGTCTTAAATACATAAAAATAAAGTAATATGCTAATTAAAAATACTTAACTTCAATATCAATACATAGATGGTGCTCCAACACGCTAGTGAATGCTTTCTCATTTAATAAGATATATACAAGAATTCGCTAATAAGCGGAATGGGGAATGTTGTTAAAACGTAAAGTGGCCACTCAACCCAGCCAATGACAGGTCATAAGCCCTGTAAACGCTCGAATATCGATAATCCTGAATTTGAAAAAATTCTACCTCATCTCTGTAGGAATATTGATAAAAAAAATAAAAAAAAAAAATTTAAAAAAATATTTTATAATTTGTAACCCCTTGTAAAACCCCCTTTTTCCTTCCTGTTTAGTTTTAGATACAAAAAAACACGTCACCAAGAAAAGCAATTAAAAGGTTTATTAAAAAATGACTATTCCTTTAAGTCCACATAATGCTGCATAGGGCACTGTATCCGTTCATTAATTACGAAGTATCTTGATCGGCTTTCTTTATTATTTTCCAGTACAGGGATGTAAATATTTCAATAAAAGAGCTACTCTAATGAATATTATTAACAATGTTTTGAGTTTGTCCAAATTTTTGTAGACAAAAACTGGATTCAACTCTCTAGGGAGCTGTTAATATTAACATTTACAACAGAGATATAGAACATTTTAAAGAAGGTATTATAGAAGTCTTGGACAGGGCTTATGACTTGTCATTGGCTGGTTAAAATGGCCACTTTACTCACTGTGTAACATTCACCGCTCTGCCAATATTTGAATATCTTCAATTCTTTCATCTGTTGAATCAAAATATTGTTGATAAATCCACCTGGTCCATGAAAAAGTATAGAAATTGAAAAAAAAACATTTTCAGGCGTTGCCTAGCATGTAGGTGAAATTATTCAATTACATAGATCTCACCTGCATTAATAAAGGTTTTAGCTCTTTAACTTCACAAACATCAACAGACGAAAGAATTGAAAGAACATAGATGTTCAAATATGGGCAGAATGGTGAATGTTATACAATGACAGGTCATAAGCCCTGTAGATGCCTAGACTTCAAAATTCCCCTCTCAAAAATGTTCTTCATCTCTGTTGTAATATGTAAATATTACGCAATTTTACCCTTGTCGAATATAGAAACCGGAATTTCAAGTACGGTAAATAAACGTACTTTACAAAACACTACGAGGCAGACAGATTATCACAACATTTTTTTTTTTACAATGTTCATGCCCAAAAGGCTTTTACGCAAGAATCATAATATATCACAAAATTTATATTTTTTTAAATATGTATCTTTTTAAAGTAAAAGGCACTGCGTGCCGTGTATGTTAATAAATAAATAAAAATTATGAAAAAGGTTTAACAGTAAAATACAAATTTGTACAATGTAATGAGTAAGTCGGCCTCATGGTCAGCGCGTTCGCCTACCAAAGAGGGCTCGATTTCGATTTCGATTCCCGGCATGGTTGAAATGAAATATATATTTCAAAGTGTGTTTTCATACCAGAATATTCCATAGTCCCTGGACTGGTACGTAAAGCGTAAGACTGATCATCTTATTTTCATGTAACAAAAAAAAACAAGATACGCTACGATTGGTGTACCAATGCAGTAGCCCATCAGGTGCGAATAGGACAATGATAATGAATATGAAAATAATATAATTATTTATAGTTCATTTAAAAGTTTAGATATTTACCGAGCTCCAAATATTGTTGATAAAACATGCTGGTCCTGGAAGTATAAAAAAAATGTGTTTTCAGGCTTTGCCGGTCTAGGTGGAATAATTCAGTCAGAATCTCATTAGCATCAAAAAAGTTTTTTATTATTTTACTTCACGAAAGTCAACAAATTGAAGAGCTGAAAAAATGTGAATGTTTTAACAAACATAATTAAAATGGTAAGTGTTACACAGAACGTAAAGAGGCTACTTAAACCAGCCAATTGTAGGTCATGAGCCCTGTAAATGCCTAAAAGACCAGGTTGCCGTGTGGTATCTTTATAGGCTACGTTTTTGTGTTCTTAACGAACTATGTTAATGTACTGCAGGTCGTTGCTCCGTCGTTATGTGTAATACTGTTTGACTTGCATAATATTAATTTATTTATTTAAACGCTTTGTAGGCTTTTACATGTTTTGCATATGTACATATAAACATATAAAGGCAAACATGTTTTCTACACAAAAATAACAAAAAAAAAAAACGAATTAAGAAGAGTAAGATAAATAAAAAAATAATCATCTTTACTTATTAGTAAAAAATATATGGGTAAACATAATGATAAATACATATATTGCAGTGGAGTGAACAGAAGTGCATTTTTTCGTGTAAGTTATATTAAATAATTTTAAAATAAGAAGAATTTATAAAATAATAATTTAGAATATAGATTTAAGTCAGTCAACGGTACACGATTGAAATTAACAAAGTATTATTTAGATATTTCAATTCAAAGATATTAAATTGATACACTGCTTTTTAAAATTCAACGGTGTTATATTAGATAAATCTATATCTGGCTACGCGGGAATATTTACTGCCATTCAAATGTTTTGGCTGTCGGCTTTTCCTTGAGAAGTAGGAACCTGAGCAGCCTAGCAGTACCTACCGCATTGCAACAATTCACAAATTCCATATTCAAATGAAACTGACGTCTGTATTTTTCCTTTAAACAAATTATGTCTTTTGGGATCCGCACAATAAACTAACCACAAAAAATAATATTCCTACCACTATCATATAAAGTTACCGCTAAAGTGTCAATAGCATTATTATCATCACCGCATCAAATATTTAAAAATCCTGATACACAAAGCAGAATAAGAAAGAACTTAACATCTGCATCACTCCCGCATTTTAATATCTGGTGGAGCGAGGGAGAACACTTCAAAACAGGTGAGTTGATTTCCATTGTATATTAAGTTGCAGTAAACGTCTTTAATAACGTGTGTGTTGTCCAACAAGGACCATCTTGGATCAGTTTATGCGCTCTCTAAGCTATCGAGGAAATAACTTTCGCGCCTCTTTCTTGCGTCACCAATATCATTTGCGTATTCATTTGCAAACACATGAATTCTCCTTATTGGCGAGTGTGCACTGCAGTTTGTTGTAAATACATTTACATAGAAGAGTTTATTAAATTGGGTAACCCGGTCAGGAACTCGCAAGTTAATTAGTTGTCATAGTTGAGAACAGTCAAATATCGAATGTTATATTATAAATAAAAATAACAAGTAAATAAGTTTTATGCTTTCAATATAAAATGATGACTTGTTTTATCAGTAGTCGATCTATATTTCAGGTGAAATCGTTGCACGTCTGTGTGTCATCGATCAATGGACTTCAAACTCCACACACTTTTATTTTTTTTAACAACTAACACATGCCTCTGTTTTATCGTTTCTTAACAACGCCCTTATTTTTAAAATTCTTTGTTTCGTAAACAACTTGTTATTTTTTTAATGAACAAAATATATCTCAATTTCGGGACGTCGCCGTCGCGTCGTGGTTCACCACCATAGTATTACCAAATCTCCCGGGGGAGAGGATGAAGAGGAAGAGCAGATGGCTTAAAGGCTCGTGATATTTGACATTCTCTTCCATCTTCGTATCCCGCTGGGGAGGCAAAGATATGGTACATAATATACCAAATCATTTAAAATACGAGAGCCTTCGATTTATGAAAGTGTATTTAATTTTTGTGAATAACGAAAACTGCATTGAGAAACGAACTTTATTTTAATTTTAAATACAGTTATTCATATTAAAGATTAATTATAATAATTTTTTGTTTTTTTTTTTTATTGAAACCTACAGTCATATACACAATAATACGGTTATAACATCAAAGATACTTCATACTAGACTTATAATGATTTCAAAATTATAATTAACAATATACGAAATGTGTCATATGTAAAATTGTATTACACCGGAACAGAATTTGGATAGCAAAAAAATATTTTTTGTTCCTTTAATTTAAAATAAAAATGGAAAAAAAAATGTATTTTACCCATTATTATTTACCCACGACGATGAAGCATGCATGCTGTCACGGATTTCCCTTATAAATTTTATTATTATTCAAGTTGAAAATTTACAAATTTAAATATTAAATGTTACTTGAACATTTTACAATATATTGAGTGCGTCCAAATGTTTGTAAAAAAAAACTGGATGACCATATGGAAAGGCTTACGAGCTGATTTAAAAATTATTTATCATATAATTCATTTATTTTTTTGTACTCCCAGGAGTTACAACAAACTCATTTTGGGACAAAATATTATTTACATAAAGGTATGGTAATAATGACCATATAGTAACAAGTAATAATATGTACATAAAACTAAAATAAGATAGCAAATTTAGTATATAACACAAAGAAATTAAAACAAATCATAATAAATATCAATAGTAAATATTTACGTACAGTAAGAAAGCAATATCCGAGGAAAAAGAAGAACTTAAAACTAAATTTCACCTTCGACTTACCTCCTCAAGAAGTCATTTTTTGGCGTTCTATAGGACTCCGGTAGCCTGTTGTACTCGCTAGAAGCAAGGAACAGCAGAGACTTTAGACTATACCTTGGCGTGCGTGATCCAGGTACGTGAATATTTTGACTCTGTCGCGTATTATACTGGTGGCCGTCACGATGGAAGGTTTAGCCAATATTAGTGAGAAAGTCTTTATTTACGTCTTGAGGCACCGCTTTTGCAATCTCATAATACGGTATGACCAAAAACGGGAGTGTCAGTAAGTTTGTAAATGTCTTTGACATGCGTTTCCATTGACTGTGACATTTACTATTCTACGCAATAAATAAATTTACTATTCTGCCTTTGTTACCTATTACGACTCTAAAATAAAAAAAGTGGTAGAATTTAAGAAATATGGTTGTTCCACTATAGGCAAAATGGTGAATGTTACACTGTGCCTAAATTGGCCACTTAAACCAACTAATGGCAGTTCATAAACCCAGTTAATGCCAAATTTCCACATTTCCTTATCTAAAATGTTCTATATCTTTGTTGTAATTTGTAAAAAAATTATATGAAAAACTAACTCATTTTATGGAAGTAATTATTTGTAAACTACCTAATGCAAAAAAACTTTTTAACTAACTTTTTGCACAAACTGTATCCTCCATACATAATACACAAACATGCACACATACCAGTGGCGAGCAGTGATTTATTTCATAGGTAATCTACAAAAATGTGACTACAAATTCATATTTACCTACATATAAGTACATAATATATAAATAATGTAGGTATTTATAAATAGGTATTTTTTTCTGTGGTTCTGAGAAAATTAATTCATAAAAAAAATATTATTAACGACGCGATATAGGTAGCTTTATTCGAAACTATTTTAATGCAACACTTGTACAAAAGTTTATTAAAAAATGTCACGATGAGATTTCGCAGATATTTCTATTGTGATTAAAATGTCAACACTGAGCACTGGCCGATCCCTTTCAAAATAGATATTGCCAAAAACGGCCACTTTGAACGCCATATATCATATGTGATACTTAATATGTCAACGGTATCTTATCAAAGGAAAATAGTCCATCGGAAATAATGTTCTATATACTACTTTCCAAATAGAGAATACTCAAATATTTTTTTAAATCTACAAGCTTGTTTAAGCACTAAAAAAATGCGACTTAGTTAAAAATGTAAAATATAGTGTACTTTTTTGTATGGAGAAACAAGCCGAGGTAATTGGCTAGTTTCGTCATTCACTGAGAACGAGCCGGGTGCTGGGTGCACTAAAAACATTTTTTTGGAGGAAGATATAAACTGTGGTGGTGATTTATAATACATAATAATTATTTTATTTATTTTTCCAAAAACATAGTTACTATAAAACATTATTACAGAAAGTCAAATATAATGATAATCTGCATAATCTCTTATTTGGATGATTCGCCCCTGACATATACATATCCATAAATACATACATAGCCATACATACATACATATCAATACACAGTCGCGTGCACAGAGTTTTTAACTAGGGTAGGCAGTAAAAAAAAAAAAGATTTATAGAATATAAGTGATAAATCTTACCAAACAGTTTTCTTCACTCGTCACATTAGTTTGAATCACTATGTTGTTGAATTGTAGTTATTGTTGAAATTACCTAAGCCACATTAAAAATCCAAATAAATGCTAAATTTATATCATATATTACTTATTTTTTTATATGATTTATAAAATATAATGTTACGAAATCCTTTTTTAAAATTTATTATTTTCCACTTATATGTTTATAAATTTTTATAAACCACTTTTATTTAGAGTTATACATCGACCGGTTTCGAGGTTACTACCTCATTGTCAGTAATGAAACTAACTTTTAATTACTCGCGTTGATATTTACATTATAAAATATTGTATGAAAGAGACAGAAAATGAAATAAAGAGAGAAAAAGAAGATAAAATGAATCATAGCGAAAATATTTTTAAAAGACTTTTTGATTTACTAATTTCTAATCGTTCTAAATTGTCTAAACGAAAACCATTTTTATCGACATGCAAAATTTCTACACCCGTTTCTCGATTAAAATTATGATGTTCGGATTTAAGATGATTTGCGAATTCTGAAAAATTATTATTACTGAGACATCTTACATGTTCTTTGATTCCTACTTTAAATTTACGTGAAGTTTTTCCAATATAGAAATTTGGGCAATTTAAACAATTTAATTTATAAATTCCCGAATGATTTAATTTATCATCCTTATCTTTCCAATTTGATAATATTAACCTTTATTATTATAAGTATAAAAAACTGGCCTAATATTGTTAGGTAAAATTTGAGCGAATTATTAGAAAATGAATTAATGTACAAAATTCTACGCCGATTATCATTATTGTTAAAAATGTTTTGGGAACTATATAAATATTTTTTCCTATAGTTTATTTTTAGTTTTTTATTGAAAATATTGTCAATTAAATTTGGTTTATAACCATTATTAAAAGCAATCAATTTACATTGATCAATTTGTCCCATCTCTAACGTTTTTGCAAATTGATGTAACCTTATAAAAACGTCGTGATAATTGGGTTTATTTTAGTTTTATAGCTAATTTTATATATTTATGTTGATTTATGTGTCAAGCATTGTATTAAAAAAAAAATAAACACGCCAGATACGAATGATTTTTCGTATGTCAATATAATTAATTCCTTAGACGTTCCTTCAAAGTTATGTCGTTTTTTCTGACAAATGTCATTCTAATTAAGCAATATTTAAGGACTATAGTCAGTTAAACTCTTCATAATATTAATCACTGAATATACGTGTAACTTGTCCTTATAACGGTTAAACACACATTCCCATCAATATCACAAGTTTCACAAAACACAAAACTACATTTCGATTTTTATTGACAAGTAAGCGCAGACTAGTGTATAAAACAAATCAATTTGAGGTTATTTGTTTGTCATTTTTCGATCTTTGACTTAAATAATAATTGAAATAAACGCTAGATGTCAGTAACGTGCTAGTTTTGTATTTCTAAGCCCTTGTAAAGCAGTGCTTTTAAACTTACCCATACACGCGTAATTACAACTGAAAAAAAACCCACACATGCGCGTTGTGTAGGAGTATACAGATTTAATAATAAAAAAAAAATAGGCATTAGCAGTTCGTGCCTCTGCCGACATTAGCTCTTAGCGGCGCCACGATCGGAACAATACACTCTTAAAACCGAATTTTTGGCGCATTTTTCAAATTTTACAAATAGTTAGCGTATATTTTATATTATTTTTTGTTATTGTTTTAATGAAATTCTAGTAGGGTAGGCACTGCTTTTGTGCCTATATGGAACGCACGCCACTGTCAATACATACATACATGCGCACATTTTTGTTCAACTTATTGTGCTAGATGGTATCTTTTACTGATATAAAAGTCTAATTTATGCCTTAAAGTTTCTAAAAAAAATTATAATTTAATGTTTATCTGTCTATGAACATCTATTACAGGAAATACTGACAATATTGAAACGCTTTCATACGAACACAATACTTGCTTTGTATAAAAACTTTTAAATCAATTGTGTACTAAATAGCAAAATAATGAGTTTATACATATGTAAAAACTTCAATCTTCATTTGCCAACTAGCAAGAATTCTAACTTGGCTAGTTTTCGTTGTATAATCATAGAGTCTTACTTATTAGATTTCCTTATACCAGGTTTATATGAAGAAATAACTTTACCCGGTTCAACTATTTATAACCGATATAAAAAAAGCTTACTTATAAAAATATTTATTACCTAGAATAACAATTCACAGGTTATTTCATGATTATTTTTTTAAACAGTAAACATTAATGTGTGCGCGTGCGCGGTAATTTTAATAACAACACAAAAAAACGTCAAAGTCCAATCGAGACTACTGTCAGTGTAATCGAGAACATGGAGAAAACCGTTAGAAAAAGAAATCAAAATTAGGAAGAAGAGAAGTGAAAAACGAATTATATAGTTAATTCGTGTTTCTTTTTTATCACAATTAATTGAAACACAAACAAACATATAACATATCAGATATTATTTAAATAAATAATTAAAAATCACTTGAATCGCATTGAGAAGGTCGCAGGATTTCAAAATGGTTTAAAACTGATAAACTATCCATTTTGATTACCGAAAAATATGGCTTTTGACAGATTGCGTGCTTATTCCAGCGTTATTCCACATAATGTGCAAGTATAAATTTCTATGGTCGCTATCGCAGATTTAAAACGAGTTTAATTCTATGCGAGGTTTATAAGTAATACTTTTTGCTATGCCACCATTATTCTACCACTGTTCTCAAGATTAACTTTATACCCGATCTATAAGTAAGGCCCAGAATATATAAAACATTATCTGTGTCCGGGTGGATTACGTTGTTCAGTTATGTGTTGTATAGAATGTTGTGGAATCTGTTTTGTGTGGTTATGATAACAGTATAGAATTAATATTTTAACAATATTTTGTTGCAAAGCGGCGTGTATAAAATAAAAGATTTTAAGTTACATATTTTGTCTGGAGTTTTATTGACAACTTAATTGACATATAATTAAATTAAATACAACGATTAAATACTGAACAATACTGTTTGAACCTAGCCGGGAAAATTGGAACAATTTTACGTTAAATATTATGAGTGAGAAACAATGTCGCTTTGAAGGCAGCCGGAATCAATAGTGGTCGGTGAGCGTTTTTTTTAGGTTTCCGGTCGTTAGCGCCGTGTTGCGTATCTGTGTTGGCAGGCCGGTCACCTTGAGTTTGATGTGTCCAGTGTTGCAAGTGTCCATTAGAATAAGAAACGTGAACACACACAAAAATATATTCTTCATCCCCCTTGACACATGTAGGAATATGTTTATGTGCGTTTTATTTTAAGATGTAAATAAGTAATGAATAATTAGTACCTACCTATGTTCACCTTTCAAGTAACTCGAGGAATTTATCTCCTTAATACATTTTTCGAAAATTTTAAACGTTGCAGTACCTACTACTTTGAATAATTAAATTATGAAAATTTTAATTTTGAAGTCACCCTAAACAGGAATTGCCGCCCTAAAGCTAAGAGGCGCATCTTTGTTTATTTGTAACATGTAAGAAATAAATAGAAAGTGGATAAACGCGCCTTATTAAATAGGGAATTCAATTTAAAACGTAAGGGATCTCTCCCTTTCTTAACTGCCAGGGGTGGATTACGGGCTTAAATTGCTGCGCTGTAAATTTTGTGTTGAATTTTATTTCCAGAGCGCCATGGAAATACAAATAACTTCTGAAGTTGAATAAATTTTAAAAATTGGTTTCTAGAAAATCACAAAAATATTGTAACTTATTGACTTCATTAAAATTTTGTTCACCTTATAGACATGTTTTTTTTTAATAAATCTTTTTTTTTTATTTTATCACACAAAGATGCATATTAATAAAAATAAATAATGACGTATCCCTAACATAATCATTATAATTAATCATTTAAAGTCAAAACCTACATTATTGGGTAATTTTAAAGAAAAAGCAACTCATGTTCATATCTTCATTTATAGAGTAGCGAGCATTAAAATGTTTTTACTCATTTCAATGGTAATAACGGAAACAAAGTATTTTTTTTTTAAAATTGCAGCTATTTTTATTTATTTATTTATTATGGAAATCATAGTATTTTTTATAAATTAATACAAGGTACAACAGAACAATTTAAAAAAGTAAGATCAATTACAGATTTTACATGAATTTATTATGAATACAGGTGAAGACGTGAAAAAATTATAATAATTAAAAATATTATAAAAATAAAATAAAAATTACATATAACGGAGAAGACATTTTATAGTTCCAACACTTATATTCTCTCCTCTCTCTGCTTCCATGAATATTTGTGTTTTGTAGTATAAATTCACTACCAATAATAATGAAATAAATGCAGGTAGTAGATATACTCATACATATGTATATATAAAAATAAAAAAGTTTTTTTTTTATTATAGGTAGGTACCTTTATTTTGTTTATACTTGTGTGAGATCGTGTCTTTATAAGTGTGGGGTTCATAGTCCATGATCGATGACGCACATGTGCCAAATAATGTCGCCTGAAATATAGTCATTACTCCAAGAAGTAAGTCAGCGTTTTCCATTTAATTCGATTCATTACATTCTGCGAAACACGAGATCAACGCCCTGCATTACATTAACATCGTCCCTACCATAGTGATATGAAGAACAAAGGAACACTTAAAAAATACCACAGAGCGCAGCCAACGCTCAGTCCAGTAAAGTTCAGTCAGTCAGGAGATCGTATATTTATAGGTGTGGGGTTCATAGTCCATGATCGATGACGCACATGTGCCAAATAATGTAACCTGAAATATAGCCATGACTCCAAGAAATAAGTCACTGTTTTCCATCGAATTCAATTCATTACATTCTACGAAACACGAGATCAACGTTCTGCATTTCATTAACAGCCAACGCCCAATCCAGTAAAATTCAGTCAGTCAGTCACTTAGTTCCAGCATTTAGTTCAAGTGCAGTTGCTTCAACCCATCATCGCCGATACGCTCGTGCTACTCAACCAAGTGCTGTATCTTATTTTCCATGTAATAAATACGCATTAAACAGCAACTGTCAATCTCTAGCTGAAGTAGGATCTCCAGCAATCTTCAACAACCAAAATTCTACACCAGTGATTAAGTTTCATAGTAAATATCACTTAGTTAACATATTAATTTTTTATTAAATGCTGGAAAAGTAAAGAAATAAGGAGTATTACAAAAACATTGAATTCGTTCTTTGGTGTGATAAAACTTAGTTTTAGAACTAAAGAACGTTTATAGGGATGTAGTCAAACTACATTATTGAGTTGGGTTGTGTCAAAATGTACCCCAAAATTGAAATATTCTTGTAAATTATAAAAACGCAAATTTTTCCTAACTAAAAAAAACGTAAAATAAAAATTAGGGTACTGCATGTCTAAAGTGAAAAAAAAATCAGGAAAGAAAAAATACAATTTTGGCTGATAATCGAGTGCTGAAGCGATTCAAAAGTACAGAGAAAATAAAAACTAAAATTATTAAGCTGATGATATTCCATGAATTGAATTTAATTCCATAATATGGTGTTTTAATCATAATATTCATATAACGTGGATTAAATCGGTGCAACGTAAATGTTTAAAATCGTTAATATTTAGAATTAGATCAAATACTTTCAGAATTAAGTATATTAATCGCCAAGAGTTCTTTCATATCTTCAGTTTAGAATTCAGAAGAAAGGCTGGTTTGATATTATGTTTCTCTCTGCCAAAGATCTTCAAAACAGTGAACGAAATCTCATTAAACGATACTGTCGATGTGTTCGTACAGCAAGGGCAAGCATTCAAGAAGCGAGCGGTATTGTCACTTGTGACTCGCGATGACACACTTGCCATATCCGCCTAGATTATGCCTTATTATTTATACATTTTTTAAGACGGTTTAGATTAAGTAAGTATTACTCATTAATGCTAACCATCTGTTAGGGCTAGTCTGTTGATTGGCTTAAAAAATAAATAAATCGTTATTACCATACATCGTAAACTCTGCGAATGTGGCTTTTTGGCAAGGAGGCTTTCAAAAATATCACTTCTGACAGAACCAATGCAAGCAAATTGCTTAAAAATACCAAAAAAATATAAAAATCGGACTAAATTATTTATACAGCGCTTCATTTTCTCCGATAAAAATAAATTTTAATTCTTTGATCGGTTTGAATTCTGTACGTGAGTCAGAGATCTGGAGAACGATTAGGCGCCAAATGTCCTTAGTCAACAATCAAACATCCTGACGTACGAATGATTTTGGGATGCTTTTCTTTTTACGGAGTGATAATATATTTGACATTCATCTGTAGAAATATAAATGCCAAAATATATTTTTTCAATTAGGAAGACTTTTTATTCCCGTTAATTGAATTGCATTGATCCCATATTTCTCAGTGCATTTTTCAATATGACCAAAAATCCAGTTCAAATTAATTTTAGAGACAAACCTTTCTGAAAATTAATGGGATTACTACACTTGATTGGCCCAAAAAGAGTCTCAATCGAGAATATGTGACGAAAATAAACTCACTAAGGCTTTCGTCAAAAAACAAACTACTGGAAAAAATGGTTTGATTATTGGACTGGATTGATATTTGGATCTCCAAAATTAAATCAATTCTACGTTGCGGCGTATTAAAGAGGCAATAAAGAATAAAAGTGGGCCAAATTAATAAAAATAATTATATTTTCTCACTAACTAGTAAAAAAAGTTCGTAAATTATTTTTTTTTTTTCAATTCAACTATCAGGGGTAGAAAAAATATTTTGAATTTATTGATGTTTTCATAAACAAATTTTAAAAATTCAGTCCCATAAATTGCTTTTTTTGTTGACTTTATTTGAAACCTATCATTTTATAATATGAAATTGAAAACTACAAATACAATAAGAAAATCTGGGATGTAATACAAACAAACGGTGGTGAAAGCATTTTAATGCTTGCTACTGTATATTACTTTAAATTTACTGTCACAGAGTGGTTAAACATTTTCAAGAACAGAATATGGAAGTTTAGGCATTTACAAAACGTATGACCTGTCATTGGCTGGCTTAAGTCATCACATTGCACACCATGTAACATTCACCATATTTCCTATGTTTAAATATCCACATTACCTAAACTTTTACATCTGTCAACTTTTATGTAATAAAAGGTTGCCAAGTAGGTGAAATAGTAGGAATAGTAAAAATTGTAGCCTTTGAATGTATTTTTGAAAAATGCAATATTTTAAATATTATTATTTGACCCTTATAAATTTACCCAAATATTGCAATTCAATATCTTTAAGTAGCAAATAACTGTTTTTAATAGTAAGAACCTCGGACCTTTTATTTGTGAGTCCGCAACACTACCACAGACCTGCAACCAGATTTTTCTTTTTAAAGCGTTTTTTTGTTTTAACAAATGTAGTTGATTGTGATTTTTAGTAAAAAACGTGGCGTTTTTTAAGAAAATAATTTTGAACATGCCTTATGCATAAATGACGTAAAAGTAAACGAAAAAAAAATGTGTATTTTCTTATAAACACAACGAATGTGTGAAATTATACAAGACACCAATTTTTTTATTTATTTATCAATTTCAAAAAAACATCAGCGATTACACCAAAAATTCGTCTACACGTAAACCAAAATTAGAGAGCCAATTATAATTATTTCTAAATACAAAGCAAAAACCTTAAAATACGCATACTTGTGTACAGTTACTCCGTATCACCCCACTTGTACAAAGAAAAAAAATGCAGTAGGGATGAAATTACAAATCAATAAAAAAAGAAAATGTGTTTTTTTAAGTTAGTCTTAAAAAAACTTTTTCGTCAACAGATCTATTCGAGTGACCGCCAATAAGCCTTTTCTTATTGATTTAAGAGATATACTACATTATTGCTTAACTTACATTGTTGACCTTGTGGTTAAGTGGGCAGTAGGCGTTTGCCTACTATGCAATAGGACTTGAATTCGATTCCCGTTTTGGTTTTCATGAAACATGAATTTAAAAATATATTTTTACACTAGAATATTTCATAGTCCCTCGAAAGGCACATGAAGCGTAAGACTGATCATCTTACCTTCGTAAAACAAACAAAAATCAAGATGCGCTGCGATTGGTGTACCAACGCAGTTTCCTTTGCACCATTAGGTGCGGAAAGGGAATGATGCTTAACTCAAATTAACGTAAATAACCATGAATTTTTGTCGTTATCCTGCCACTTGATTTTCCACTCAAAATGTTGAGCGAAAAAGGATTTTCCGTAATATTTTAGGATACCGGTTGGTATATTTAAACAATGCTGTTAATTCGAGGAAATCACGACCATTCTAAAATAAAAGGAAAGCTCTACTCCTGTACACCGCGAACCATCCTAAAGTCCACAAAGCTCCGCACGCTCTCTCCGTATAAAAAAAATCCTTTGTGCTCTCACGGACCTCATTGCCGCATGCCATTATTTATATTTTCAAATCTATTTCTCTCCCGTGAGTTAGTAAAAGTGAAAAAAGGCGTTCCCCGCCGGGTTCCTCAGCGTATATTTAAATTCATACTAGCGAAAACTGTTTGCAGTTGGCTGACTTTCATGTTGAGCCTTTATGGAAATCTTCGCTGGATTTAATCCAATTTGATATATTGCGCCCCCTTCCCCGCTCCACCCCTGTGTCAGAACTTCCAAACATTCCTTTTTCACCGTTTGCGCCAAAGAATAATGGCAACAAAATGTGTAAATACAAACCAGGCAACGCCAATTTTACGAGACTGTAAAAACTGCGTTATCCGCTGAAGGATCGATTTTAAACTCCCCTTTTCCGATATTTTTTAGGCAGTAAAACCAAGAAAATGAGTTTAAAACTCATTTTGCTACCCGGATTCTATCGAATTGTGAGTTTTTTTCTGTATTTTTCAAATCAAATTACACAATTAACAATGCGGGTGGCCGGTAGCTGGTATCGAAATATTTTCACACGTTCATTTAATCAAACCTTGCTATTTTACACTGTCCCTGGATTGGTACTTGAAGCATCAGACTATTCACCATACCTTCCATATAACTATAAAAAAACTTAAAAATAACATTTACTCCATACTTATGTTTAATTTACTAAATGGCTTAATTGATGCACCATCATAACTGGAACAAGTGACATTCAATGTGCCGATCCTCCGGTTGCAGAAAGAATAGTGTGCTGTTCTTTGATCGGCATAGCACAAACAATGGCTTGCTTGCACCTATGTCCCGATTGTGTCGCATTGTAAACTCGAGACAAGATCTGGACTTTTTTGGAGTCAGTATTTCTAAACTTATACAATCAATTGGACCAGAACCTGTCTTGAGATTGTAATTATTATTTATAATTTTTGTCTGAGCTTTAATTTTCTTCAGTTGTATTTTATTTTGATTGAACCTGTATAAATTATAAAGAAATGTATTTACCATTGGTAAATGGACTTATACGTCCGTAAATAAATACATAATTAAGTAAAATTATATACATAGACACGCTGCGATCGATGTGCCAATGCAGTGCCATATGCACCACTAAGTTCAGATACGGAAATGATGAATTATGAGCACTTATTGAATAGTAGTTTATGTGCACAAAAAAAATATTTTATTTGCACCATTTTTACAAAAATCTAAAATGGTACTAGTACCTAAAAGTTCTAAAACCTTCAAATAATTTTTTTTACAGTAAATATAAAAAACAACAAATTTTTATGATTACAATCCAATTTATTTTTCCTCTACAATATAATTATGTATGTTTGTATTCACAAACGTTGGCTTTTAAACAAAATTTAAATAAATACGGTTTATCTTATGTTTCAAATAGACAAATATCTACATTTATCTAATTACAAATAGTTGACGCCAACAACTTCTGCCTGAAACATTGAATAATTTACATTCTTATCAAGCCACAAATCATACAAGTTTTTGTTCAGAAATATTTTAGGTGGCAGGCCTATCAAATTCAACCAAACTTAACCCGTGACATTAAAACCGCGTAAGAAACACGATATTACGAATGGTTGAACAAATTGCCTCTTTATCTCGAAATATTTAACTGATATAGCTTGAAACAGTGATTTTCAACTGTTTTGAATACGCGACCCCTTTATGAGAAAAAAATTAACCAACCCTCTTGAAACTTAATTTCATTACAACGTATTCCATTTTTATTATATTGAGAATATAGTATTACTAATCTAAAAATCAAGTGTGAGGAGCAGATGCAGCGGGCCGTCATCAGCACGGTCTATAAATCTTATTACTAGTAGCATGCTTAAAATGTTATTTGATTCGCATAACATTGACGTGTTCTGGAAACAGATAAAATAAAAATATACAATGCTGGTAAGAGAAGTTTTATTTATTTGTTTATTTACTAACAGAAAAAACATTTCTTCTTTTTTAAATAATATATACAGGTACTATTAAAATAAAATTCAATTGGAGAAAATTTAAGCTTGGACAAAAAAACAATAATAATTGGTACCTCGGGATATGATCTGGTATATCCTAAGTGATTCAACAATGTTTTGAGAACGTCTAAGTATTTGCAGACAGGCTGGATTTCTTCCCTAGGGAGTTATTTAGATCTTAATTTGTTGCAACAGAGAGGGAAAACATTTTGAGAAGGGAAATACTTAATGATTGTTTAAATCTAGAAAGATTTACATACAAAAGTCCAGATCCTGTCTCAAATTTATAATGTGACACAATCAGGACATTGGTGCATTCGAGCCATAGTTTACGTAACATTGAATGACATTTACTACAGTAAAACAAGTATACTATGAAGCCGACTAATCTACACAAATGTTTATAGACAAGGACTGAATTCAATCCCCTTGGGAGCAGTTAAATATTAACATGTTACAAAATGTTATAAAATGTTAATATTACAAAATGTGTTACTAAAATTTTCTTCATCGCAGTTATAATATGTCAATATTGACATTTCTTTAGGGAGTGGAATCCAGTTCTTATCTACGAAAATTCTAACACACTCAAAATATTTTTGACATATTTATTTAAAATGCATTCAGCGCTTTATTTCACATAAAAATTCTGCAAAAGGAAATCGAGTGTAGATTAGTCGGCCTTATAGTATACTTGTTTTCGCGTTTGCCTGGCATTTAATAAATAATTATTAAAACGATTTAATCATAATGCAATAAGTATCAACTCACCCTATGTTATTTCATGATGCTGTGTGGATTTCTACCATGGTATGAAATCGACCATTTGCATGATATCACGCAGTTGGCACATGGTTAGCACTTGTGCACAGTGTACAGCAGTCCAGTCTCCGTGATTGTACTTTAAGTAAACTAACGGTGGTTATTTGCGTATCAAAATATTTTTTTTTGTATATGTAAAAAAAAATGTAATGTAACCCGCAGACAAGCTTCTGCTTTACGGGAACAAAAATACAAACATTTATTTGTGAAAATTAATTTAAAAAAAGAAACCTCAATTCGAAAAATTGTTGAAAAATAAAAGGTCTCAACCTTTTCACTAAAATGAATAAATTTTTATTGTTACGGAGGACCTAGTCTTTGCTTTTTACCGTTACTGTGCCTGCGATCGCAACCTGCCTGGGGTTCGCGACCCACAAGTTGAAAAACTCTCGCTTAAAACATTTGGAATACTCTGGTCCGGGTGAAGTAGCAAAAGTAACAAAACTCCTTTTCGTTGGCACCCCTCGCTTGTCAAAATACCAAAAAGACAGGCGTTACAAACCCAGTGTTTAAGACCATCCCTTCTACATAGCTTCATTGTGTCATCATCTCGGAATTACAACACGATAAGTCAGCTTTATACATTTTAATTAGTTTTTAAGCATGGCGGTTCATTACTTGCAATGGTAAGGGTTATGTCGATGAATGTAGTCCTTCACAAAGGAGCTTTGAAAGGATAAGATAAAGATTTCCCTAAAGAAGGGATAGGATACATTCAACTTAGGATCTCCATTACACTTTGATGATTACGTACTTAGTACAGCTTTTCAAAATATAATACTTTCAAAGATCTCAAAGGGTTTTTAAATGTGTATTTTGAACAATTACGTGTACCTATTCATTTATATTACATTTAATACTAAATACCTTAATAAAATTACGAGTAACCACTCAAATTAATGAATTTGGTATCAAAACATATTTCCTTTGCGTTAATTAAAAGTAATTATTACCATTTTATTATAACTGATTTTCTCTGTAAACGGGCAGATGAAGAATACAGTGCGGTGAGTGAAATAGAACCTGAACTCTCTACTAGTGTTTTTGACTATATGGCTACTAAATCGCGAGGAGATAAATCCGCCTCGTCTTCTAGTGGTTAGATTCATCATTGAGATCCTGGGTTCTATTTCTATGACCGTTAAAAATGCTATGCCTATATTTAATTTCTCTCTGTACACCTTGTTTATATTCATATAGTGTTTTCAATATCATTTAAAACATTGTTGTTCATGAATATAGATATAAGTACGGATATTGGATGACCGGCAGCTAACCGGGGTAGAGGAGTCAAATAGCCCGCCACGGTGGCATGCTTCTCGGCCGAATATCTGCGCAGTAACTATATTTTTTTATTATATTTTAGTTTATTCTACTAAAATGTTTTTTTTCTTATTATTATAATTGTTTTGACTATTTATTTATAAACATATATGTGTACATCTTTGCATACATGTGTGTATGCGTATTTATTATAATGGATACCAACTACTGTAACTTGAACGGCGGCCTCCGTGGTGTAATGGTTAAGAAGCTTGACTCGCGCACGGAAGGTTCCGGGTTCGATTCCCGGTGAGAACACAAAAATTTTATGTGAGTTTTTTTAAGTCTGCGTATTCTATGTCGTAATTCACCACTTTAATGGGACTTCCAGGCATGTTGTGGTGCAAAAAAAATATGTAATAATATTATGTACCTTTTATTTTTAATTGAATCGGCATTCACTTCGTAACACTTCATTATAAATTATTATGAAAATAAAACTTTGTTGTAAAAAAAGAAAAAGAATTTTTCTTGTAAAAGAATAAAATTGTGTAACACTGATAACAAAGTTTTATTTTCAGAATTATGTACCTTTAATTATGATTAAATTATTGTTATTAAAGAACATCATAAAAAAATAATGAAAACGAATGCATCGACACGGGTCATGCTCCACAAGGTGTTCATTTTTTTATAAAACATGAATCGGGTTGTGGTCCCGCGCTAGTGTTTCGGTCGCCCGGTTCGAAGTTCCGTGGTTCGAATCCCATTCTACTCGAACTTCATTCCAATTTTCGAAAATTGAGTTATTTACTCGTTAAGAACAGCCCTCAAAACTTAATATTTGGGTAAATAATAAGAATGCAAATATTTCTATTTTATTATTAAAATATTTGATTATATATTTGTTGAATATACGGCCTATGCCGATGACAACAGCAGGCTTATTCTGTTACAATTTTGTTTCGTAAGTTCGTTCGTTCGTCATATATACATCTCATTCTAACGCAGTCAAATTCATATTTCGCTCTAGTTCCCTCACATTCGATACGAATGAATTATCGAAACGAATTAGTTACAACATTAGGCCACTGTTACATGAAGATACATAATATAAATATATTCAATCAACTGAATAAAAAGAACATTAAACTATGTAGCAAAGACAAACAACGGCAATAAAATAATATATTCATCATTATCATCTTTTTTTCCCTTTCCCTACCTAATAGTGCATAAGGCACTGCTTTTGTACATCAACCGTAGTGTATCTTGATCATTTTTGTAACAGGAAGGTAAGATGATCAGTCTTACGCTTCAGGTAGCAGTCCAGGGGCTATGAAATGTTCTTGTGTAAAAACACCTTTTTAAATAAATGTTTCATGCCAACCATGTCGGGAATCGAATCCGAGACCTCTTGCATGGTAGGCAAACGCGCTGACTTCTACACCACGAGGCCGACTATATTCATAAACATGATAAACATTTAAGACTTCGAGCAAACCATACCAATCCATCATATAGAAAAGATAAAATATATATATTTTTTATATTAAGAATATAAAAAAAACCATCGTAAATACTCAAATTTTGTTCCTTAATATTCAAACAGAAATATCTCAGATCAATTTTAAGTTGGCTGCAAAACATGTTGTGAAGTTCTAGTAATAGGAAAAAGTCTCTCGAAATTGGCAGTAAACAGTGAATATCAAATGGGTTCTGTTTTCGTAATCAAATGCCCGAATTTATATCGCAAAAGACGCCATTCCATTGTAGCAATGTCATTCTTTGTACCATTTACGCTCAATGGACTTCTTTGAGCGAAAAAAACAATTGGGAGATGAGATAAAGTAAAAAAAGGAAACAGTATATCCGATTCTTTAGAGGGTTTTCCTTTGCCAATTGTGAGCGTCGGGGAAGAACTGTGCGTTTTACGCGCGGTTATTAAGCTAAATTGCAACACGATAAACTTTATTCAATTTGATCAAAAGTGACAATAAAATTAGCGTGCATAAAAAGGCATAATATAATTGGTAACGCAAAAAAGAGCGCAAAAAAGTAATTTCCTTGATAGTCAGAGAACGCATGAACTAATCCAAGATGGCCAAACAAGGTCAGATAAGGACATTTATTGCCACTTAATACACAATGGAAATCGACTCACCTGTTTGAAGTGTTCCCTCTCGCTCAACCAGATATTATATGCGGAAAATGATGCGGTTGTTTACTTCTTTCTCAATTTGGCTTTGTGTATCAGAATTGAATATTGAATACTGTAATAATAAAGCCATTGACACTTTTTTAGCCATAACTGAATGAAGACAGCGGTGGGCATATTATTTTTGTTTTCATGTTAATCATGCGAATCACAGAAGACATATTACTTAGTTTCCAATAAAATACAAAAACTGTCAGTGATAAAAAAATATTAAATTTACATTTTAATATTTAACTCAATTCAGTTAATTTATTTCAAATAATTTATACATTTCAAACTAAAATTTAATGCGTACATATTATAAAAAGACTACTCTTAGTTTTTTTGAAGTGTATTTGAACTAATTGAGGTTTCTTATCATGGACATCTTTTATCAGGGTCATTATAAATAACTGTCTCACATTCAAAACTTTTATTGTCTATTTTTTAATAGGTTTATACAATTTTTCAGTATTTATTTCAATGTGAACAGTAGAAACCATATTTAATTATATTTATTAATTAAATTATTTATTTATTTATTCATTCGAAATTACACTCGTTTTAAAATAAATGAATTTATTAAGACTTTTTAGGCTGTGCCCGTGTCAAGCCATAATAATAAATAATAAAAAACAGATTATAAAATTAATTTAATGAAATTATAATAACATGTGTTGCAATAGAATAACAATCCAGAAAAAAGGAGTATGAATAATATAATTCCAAATACGGCAATGTAAAAAAAAAAAACAGATTCAAATATTAAAATACAGATAGTTCAGATTTAGATTCATACATTTTCAATTAGGTATACAAAATAACAGTATCATTCAAATCAATAGAAAAAATATTTATAAAAACATAAATGAAATGATAACTGAGATATGGTTTCTAGAAACTCACTTTATACTGTAGTAAAAAATGAGAGTAGTAAATAATATGCCAAATAACAGTGAGTACTTAATACGAAAATACATGGTGAAAAAATATCAAGATATATTGTACTGTACAAGTCACAGTTTGGGCTTTATTCCACAATCCTGAAGCAAGGGGTAGGTGTTGGTCGTGTCTCGCTGCCGTCGTCACTCTTGGGGTCGTAAATCCCGAAAGTTATGATATCTTGAAATCCCTCTCAAGTCCGGTGTCACTGCTTAGGTCGGTAGAAGATACTGGTTCGTAGTCCTGGGGTGAAGCGATGGTCAAGTGCAAGGGGTAGATCCAGTAGTAGAGCGGGAGGTCGGACGGAGTGACGAAATAAAACGATGTGACTAAGGTGAAGGCTCGAGGCGAACTGATTTATTAATTAAAAATGTTCACATTATATAGGGCGTGTTACGGGCTCCCGCTTCCTGCGTCCGAACCGGCGTTAGGCTAATCAGGGAGTGGGGGGGTAGTGCATATGGAAGGTGCCGGCACTCGGCTCGGTCACTTCGCTGGGAGCCGCCGCACGCGCCAGATCAATTACGATGTCCTTTTCAGGGCAAACATCAGTCTCGTCAATACAAAATGCCTTTTTTAAGGCAGACCATAGTTTCATCGAAAACAAATGCCCTTTTAAGGGAAGACCTTAGTCTCGTCAAATCTTTTTAGGGCAATACTTAGTCAAACGTCAAGCTCCGGGCCCTTTTTAGGGCCTGTAACACAATTTTCTATTCTATAGTACCCCGGTATTGCTAAAGTCAGACCCGAAAGTGGAATATTCATTCTTTATTGTAGGTCTTACATTTAAGCGACAGATACCGGTGGCCTTAACTACATTATTGCATATCATATCATTATTATTTCATTTATATTACATGTATTTTAACACATATTTTTAACCGTCTGTTACATATATAAAAAGAAAAAATAAGTATGGAAGGAAAGCTGCCTATTCAATTTCCGCTAATCTCGAACTTTAAAAAGATTGACAACCTCGCCCCTATCGATGGGCTGCAACCAATTGCAGTTGTTTTTTTTTAATACATTGGCACTTGTAGAGTTCTTTATGGCTACAGGAAGTTAATTTAAAAAATAATGAGCCAGGAAGGTAAAATTTCTTTGAGCTAGCTTTGAGTGAGTGGTAGGGCCAAAGTAATTAATCCTGCCAGCTGATCGCGTCTGTATATTTTCCTGTGTCCTGACTTTATCTACAGATTTCCAGAAATTCACTAGTGCCTTTTTAACATTTATTAGAACAAATTGTTTGTATGCTGAATCACATTCTTTCAAAGAAAAATATGTTTTTTTGTACATTTTTTTATAGGTCATATTCCGATATAAAAAATATGTGTAAAAAAAATCTTGGACAAAATTTTCATTCTTATCGCACTAAAGGAAAAAAAATCTTATTATTTCTAAGAAAGCACTAAATTATTTTCGGAATCATATTTATTTATTTATTCATGTAAATACTTACATGTAACAAAAAAAAGGTATCCCTAACTGTTGAGTTGGGATACAACATAATGGAAAGTAGAAGCATGAACATGAACATTATTAAATAATACAATTTTTTTTTTTTTTTAATTATTCCATAATCATGTATTTCAATCAGCATGTGGGCAACACGCTAAATATATAAATCTATGCAACATCTCGCAGTAATCTCTTGCAATGGTCTCTTCCCTTAGACAAAATCTGAACTTGTACACCTCTCTTGAAAATGACTTTCGTTTTGGAGAACTTAATATGTTTATTTAGGACATTAAACCTCTTGAGGCCACAAAAAAGAAATTTTCTGAACAAAAAGCGTAAGTATTTTTGGTATTGAATAATTTAAATAACAGAAAACTCTTGTACGAGCATAATAAATTAAATCATTAATTTATAAGCATAGAACAAAACTGCAACCGCTTTTAGAAACCTTTTGAAAAGATAGACCAAAAATACTACTTTTGATATTTTTAGAAAAAGATCTCTTCTTTCAATTTTTATAAAGATATTTCATGCTACTTTTAAACATTTTTAATGATCCCAGGAGGAATGTGAAGAGGCGATATAAGAATTTATAATGTAAATATTTTTAAAAAGTATCCATAAATAACTAAAATGCGGAGAAGCGAAGATTTCCTTCTTTGAGTATCCTCTATACTGTGTTTCAATAAAGCCGTGAAAGAGTATTCGAAAATTTTATAAATAGAGAGATCTCGAGATTTATTTCTAAGGTATATTTTTCATATCTTGAATCCTCGACTGTTGAACGCTTTGTACTTAGAAATAAAAGTCTTTTTCGGGGCAGCGATAGTTATTGAAGAAAACAGAAAAGCTGCAAAATCGTCAAAATGAATATTTGTTATTTATTTTATTTACATAAGAATAACGGTGTGTCAATTATTTTTTGTTGTAGATTTACGTGTTTGAATATACGTATTCATTTGGAATAAACATCTGAGCCTCTTTTTTAGAAACTAGTTAGTATGTGGTAAAGACGATAGGATGCAAAAATGACAAAGATGGGGATATGGAAGGAAGCTGTGAAAAATACACCATAACATCCTGACCAACGGAGGAAAAATCTTTCTTGGATTTTATTCTTGCAACTGGGTGGAATTAAACCCGGGTAAATATAACACGTAAGTACATTCAAAATTTAAATGTTTATTTAAAAATGTGAAACAGCGTCAAATAAATAAACATAAAATTATCAAGCAGTAGATGAATTTATATATTATTTAATTTTACCAAGATAATAATAATAACGTATCCTAAACTCTAAGAGGCCAAGAACCCTGCATTGAGTTGGTATACAACATTATGAAAAGTGGAAGCAGGTAAGTTATGAAATAATGGTAAAAATTGATTTTTTTTTTTTTGATTGATATATTTTTTAATAAACATGTGGACCACACGCTTAATTGTATATAAACTTATGCAATATCTCGCAGCAGTCTCCTGCAATGGTCTCTTCTCTTAGAAAAAATTCAAACTTGTACACTATTTCTGAAAATGTCCTAATAAAAATATTAGTTAACAACTTAAAATATTTTTTACACGGATGAAGATGGATTGGCATGGATAAGATCGAATTCTTATATGTTGATCGTGTTTATAAAAATATTATATGTTTCATTATTTTATTGCCCTCGTTTGTCTTTGGTACATAGTGTTATGCTCTATTTATAAAGTTTCTTGTACAAATGTGTCTTCATCTAACCGTTGTAATTGGCTTAGGCCATATACATATATATAATAAATAAATACCTTGTATTCAAATTCGTTTTCATTACTAGTACGCCGTTAACTCACAGCTCCGAACTATAAAAAATACTATAGATTTTGAGGGAAATGAGAGCCTGGACATTTTTCATTTAACTAATAATTTTACTTTTGTGTTATACGTCGACCGGTTTCGAGGTTACTTTCTCAACACCGGGACATGAATTAACTTAGAATTACTCAGAAATTTATAAATTAAATTGACCAAATTTCTGTCTTGGAAAAACTTTACGTAAATTTAAAATTAGAATCAAAGAACATAATATAAGATGTCTCTACAATAATAACTTCTCAGAATTCGCAAATTGTCTAATATGCAAAAACCATAATAAGCGTCAAAAGACGCAACCGACATCTATGAATTCACAATAAACTGGCATAGGCAATGAGCCTTTTTTACTATACTATGCGTTTTGCACCGCAATGTTCACGCGACAACGCTCATTTTTCAGAACACAATTTCAAACTATCGTTGAAAATGAAGTATCATTATTTAGTTATACCTCAGTGTTTTCATAGTGATTTTTATCATGCGCCATGATGGAAGATTCAAAGAAGTATATAAATGTAAAAGTTTGAATGTGTCTTAAATTTTAATTTTCTGGTTTTCTATTTCTATGTAAAATACTAAGAAGATGTATCGAGGGAAAAATAAAATTTAAAAAAGTCATTAAAGGTAATGGAGCAAGGATAATATCTATTTATATAATTAGTACTCTTAAGTTCAAACCAGCATTATTGATAAACAATATTTATTTTTGACTGATATCTGAAAACATACCAATAATTCATAAAAATAAAAGAACAGGGTTAAACAATAATTGAAAGTTAAACCTTAACTTTTTTCACTATGCTGAAAGTATACAGTACCGTAATATTAACTTTCTTCAAAATCGAAGAATATCGTTACACCAGTTATTTTTGTACAAGTTAATAAACAATAAAATCGATCTCCTTAATCTGTTTGAAAGACTTCCTTTCCGTGTGCCATCTAGACCGACAAGAAATTTTCGTTTTTACACAGACCAAGATGACCTAAAACCGGTGGTAATATCTTAATTGTCAAATTAAAAACAATTACAGCCCAACATCATTATACGTACAGAGGAATATTTTTCTTTAATTTATTTATTAACATTTTAATGAACAAAGAAAATCCGTCAGGAATTCAATATATTTAAGAAAGAAATGAAAAGATACATTTATAGTTTTTTTTTGAGTAGCACTGCTTAAAAACACCGTTTTTAATATTTTTTGTAATCAATGTATTATATTAAAAATATCAATCATTTTAAATTAAATTAACAAACTATTGTAATTAACATATTACAACAGAGATGAAGAACATTTAAGAGAAGGTAATATAGAAGTCCAGGCATCTACAGGGCTTATGACCTGTCAATGACTGGTTTAAGTAGCCACTTTACACACTGTGTAACATTCACCATTCTGGCTATATTTGAACATCTATATATTGTTAATTAACTATTGTAAGACGCCACTCCTCATTATGTACACAAGAATTGTTTTTTTCTTTTACGTAATGGAAAACGTTAATGTCTATTTATGTATTAAGTTAATATAAAAAATGTATTTAGTACTTATATTGTAAACTTATATTTGCTATCTAAATAAATAGAAAAACAATAAAAAGTATGCGAGCAATATATCTATAGATTTTCCAAGGCTGATATTTTTTATGACAATGTATGTAAATTAAAATCAAAAGTCATTGAAATATCGAGAGAAGCAAATTTTTACTTAATTTTATTATTTTTTAAATCTTTTTCATTTCTTGTCATATCAATTTTCAATTCTATTTCATTTCTTGTCTAAAGTGCATACATTTTTTGTGTGTGCAGTTTTTGGGGTGTCCTACACTAATATACCTTCAAAAAATTTGTCGATACTGTTTGCTTACTTACTAAAATAAATAAATAAATGAATAAAATAAAGCAACAGTCGTCATCATTATTTCCTTTCCACGCCTATTGGTGCATAGGGTACGGAATTGGTACACTAATCGCAGCGCACCTTGATTGTTTTTGTTGCATGAATGTAAGATGATCAGTTTTACGCTCCAGGTGCCAGTCCAATAACTATGAAGTTTTCAACTGCAAAAACACCTTTTAAATAAATATTTCATGTCAACCATGTCGAGAATTGAATTCAAGACCTCCACGAGACACCACGAGGCGCACAATAAAAATAATTGAGGTTAATTAAATCGTGTTATTTTTCATTTCTCGCTAAGCACGAAGTTCCGATGATTTGGACCTTGTAGTATTTCATTTTCAAAGTTTTCTGAAGTGTTTGTCCAGTTTTGTCATAAATCAACGCAAAGGGTGAAGATTCATACAATCATGTTCTTATTTCCCCCGCCCTCCCGGGGTGGGTTAAGTCTAAGGGTAGGAATACCGCAAGGAATTATTTATAAACAACCGAGAGACGTCAAGCACTAAATCAACTGCCCCTCAAGGACGAAACAGTTGAGGTAGAACTATATGACTAGAATGTACAGGGATCCAAAGGAAATATTATATTCCAGGCAAGGTATGAAGTAATAATGTCTGTAGGCAGAGTTTACGTTTATCAGCACATGTATAAACATTCTGAAGGCCGGCATATTATTTATATTAGCCCTTGTTTTCTTTTGTTTTTTTTTTTTTTTCAATTCTCAATATTTTTCTTGATTATTTAGCCACGTTTCTTGTTTCTAAAATTTTTAAACTAAAAAATGTGAAGAGGCAAATCAAACTACCGTTCATTTTGATGTGAATAAAATCAAAGTTTGTTTTATTATTTTGTTAAGAAAGCAAACCATCATACATTTTAAATATCAAAACATAAAGTTTTTAATCTAAAAAAATAATTACATTTCCACAAATGTTAATATGAAATGTGACCAAAATTTTTAAAACAAAAATACCGAACGTACACACTGTGTCAACCATACACCTGTACACATATATATGCATACATACATACACATATTTACATGAAGATATAAAACAAACACGTACATATTCATAACATACGTACGTCATACGTTACATAAACACACAATATGTAATATAAAACAAACACTTACATATGCATACATAATAAAATCATACGTTACATAAACACACAATATGTATTTAATGTACATTCATCAACTATCCCAAATAATCAATTCTTAAATACTAAACGCTATTAAATATTTGTGTATAACCAAAAACCGACCTTTCTATGTCTACCGGTTTCGAGACGTACCCGTACAAGTATTCAATAACAATTAGTAAAATGTTTAACCACAAAGTTAATACTTTAAATATTAATAATTTTTAAATACTACATTGTTAAATTAAATATATTATTCAGTTTAAAAATGTCTACATTAATACTATACAGTTTAAATTAATCGAGTATCAACATTGTTTTGTATTGTTCAAATTTTTGTAGACAAGGATTCAACCCTCTAAGGAGCTGTTAATATTAACAAATTACGACAGATATGAAGAATATTTTACAGAAGGGAATATGGCAATCTTGGTTTTCACAGAGCTTATGACCTGTCATTTGCTGGTTTAAGTGGTTAACAATAATTAAAAAATATTTTCAGGCCTTTCGTAGTATGTAGGTGAAATAATTCAATCAGATGAATCTCATCCGCAACAATAAAGGTTTCAGCTTTTTAATTTCAAAAACGTCAACAGATGGAAGAGTCGAAGGAATTTAGAGTTCAAATATAGGCAGAATGGTGAATGTTACAAAGTGTGTAAATTAGCCACTTAAACCAGCCTATGATAAGTCATAAGCCCTGTAGATGCCTAGATTTTTATATTCCTTTCTCTAAAATGTTCTTTATGTCTGTTGTAATATATTTGTTAATCGAAGATTTCTATTTTGGAGCTGTACATTTATTTAAGTGAGTGTAAATAGTAATTGTGCTAGAAAACTGGATTCTACAATAATTGTGGTAGAAATATCGGACTGCAGATGCGTTAGTCCGCAAAACAACCTCGGAAATACAACTCGGTTTAAGAAACTATTCCTTTATGTGAAATTCGAGGTTAACAGGGATAAAATTTACAGAACCTTTGACATATTTCTTAAATTCTTTAATTATTCTGAAGTAAGAACTTATACCGAAATAATAAAATTAATTTTTCATCCAAAGGCATTCTTCTCCAAAGTAAAAAAGAATTCTTTTTTCACACTCATTAATTTCCACACATTTCTCATTACTTTTATTCCTGATAAATCAATCCATCTCGTGTTTTTAATTCGAACTTTTGTGAATTTCCAGATGCTTTTTCTTTGAGATTTGGCAGGATTAAGGCAGGAAGCAGGAAGTGACATTTGATATTTCATCGGGAATATATTATTTCCTTTCCTTACCTTTCTAGCAGACTTATCTCTGCGGGAATGTGTCAAATTGTAATCCTGCTATTATTTTAAGGACTCTCACGTGACATTTCCATTGGTCTCTGCTGGAACATGGTCCTTATGAAACCGTTTCTCATTCGACACAATTTCGTATAAGAAAATTCCCTTAAAATATATTTTCTTGTCTGTAAAACCTGCATTTTAACATTTAAGTTATTGCGTTATATCCCAAATTAAATTAATAAATTAATATTGACAGAATTGTGCATGAACGGTCAATATTATACCAAAAACCAAAAAAAAGTTTTGAAATATATTCTTTGCCGTGCATAAAACCACGGCAGAACAAATTAAGCTTAAAAAGAAATTAGGATTTTTTTTAGAATCCGGATTTTTTCTATAAAAGGTGGACTTAAAAAATAATTTCTTGATCAATAGTTTAAGTGTTAAAATGTTGTGTGTTAAAATGCTAATTCAACCATCAGGGGTGTTACTCTCAACCACTCTCGTGGCACGAGAAAACAGTTTTTCTCGTGTATTTTGTATGTAAACACGCGAGATAATGCAGCCACGAGAGCGTTTGGAAACCCAGTCCTGGTTCACGAAGTAAAAAAAATATATATTTTCATAGTTATAATTTGTTTTACTTTTTTTGTTTTTCTACTTTTATTTAAAATATTTACTAGTGACCGGCATCGTCACGACGTGACGTACGTATACCATTGCAGGATTCATTTTCAACTTTGTGTTATGTAGAAAAAACATGTATTTATTTCTTGGCAAGTTGTACAGTATCGCAGTTGGCCGCAAATGACTAGTACATAAACATTTTTTTTCTATTAAACACATAGTTTACTTTAAAGATGGCTCCGTCAATGGTAGCCGAAACATGGGAACGAATCAAATTTTGACGGAATCACTCAAAAATGAAGATGCATATAAATAAGTTCGACTTTTGCAAAATATTATATATTTTAAAGTAGCCTTAAATATAATCTAGAATGCCGACAGGACTTTGCTTTAAAACAAACAAACCAGCTAAGCCAACTGGTTCAGCTGATAATTTTTTTCGATGTATTTTAACCAGAAAAATCATACTGAAGTGGATACTGGCTAATTTTGGTTTTGTGAGGTTTCTACGCCTGACGGGACATTTTTAGTTTTGACTACACTGTTAGGCCCGCGCGCGCCTCTCTTCGCTTTTTCGACTGTTTTACTTACGCGTGTTATTTAAATTGTAAAAATTATTGCCCGCCATTTCGCCGTTTAAGTTTTAGCTTCGCCTTAACTCGCACAACGCCACAAACTTATCATCATCCGCCGCCTCCAGACAGAATTGTGTGCCTGCAGTGTTCCTGATCATCAATTTCCCTGAAAACATGAGCTGATTGCCGACAAGGAGGAGGACTCAACAGCAGGTGAGTCAGTTATATTACATGTTAATTTTCTCTGGTTTGAGTACATTTCTAATAGATTGTTGGCTGCATCCACTAGCTTATATTTTCAGTTTAAAGAATTCATTTACTATCCGCTATCGTAAATTTATTTTAAAACGCAATGGTGAGTCTATTTACACAATTCACCACAAATTATCGAACTTAAAAAATAAATTTTCTGTATAAATGTAATGCCGACTACCAACACATACCAAAAATAAAGACGTATTAATGAATACTTATCTGAAATTTATTTTTAGTAAATATTTGCGTTCCAAAAACCTAAATATTTTAGTTTTGAGACCCATTTTCAACAAGTTGTAAATAACTCACTATTAGAAAATGAAAATGAAGTTTGGCAGAATGGGATTTGAAACTCAGACCTCTGTTCCGTGAGTCCACGACCCGATGCAAATAAAAAAAAACTCACCTTTTTTTTTTATTTCAGTAAGCACGTGAGTAAACAAATCTTAAATTTATTAAATATTTGAATGAACAACCGGGCTGTAAGGGTTGATCAGCATCCGTTTGATGATTATTCCTACGCGATGATTTCCATCAATTTTTGGAATAAACGAAAAACAAGAATCTACTACAGTGGAAGTAATCTTTGTGGAAAGCTCATCAATAATTGGAATCATTTGGGCGTCCTTCGCCACAAACTTAATAACAACTAGTTAGAACTCAATAACAGCTCAACTTGAAAGCCAATAAATATTCCTGTCGTTGTCGAAGTAAAGCGATATTTCAGCTTTACTTTCGAACAATGGCCAGCACAAACTATTTGGACACGACCGCTATCTTTATTTAATATCGTACCATAACGTACTATTGCGTACCATAAAGTATAACCCTTTAGAACTACAAAGTTCACAAGTATTCGTTATTGAAACCGCATTTACAATACTGAGTAACTCCTATTGAGTTTAATAAAAACTGTTTTCCCATTAAGCGCACTAATTGTGCAACTATTTTTAGTTCAGCGCCACATGTTTGTGTTTATTTACTTAACAAAATCGTGGTTATTGTACTAACAATATTAACGGAATCAGTAGTTTTATTTAGTTTTAACTACAACTAAATGTTTTTTTCAATATATTTTTAAAACTATAAACAGTTTAATTTACACTGGGCGTCTCAAAACCTACTTGAATATCGAATTTCGAATAATTTTTATTGTGTCAAACGTGGAACGCGGATAATTTTCAGTTGTTATCAATAAAGTTTGAGGTTAAGCTATGCAGCGTTTTTCAGTCGAGCAACGCAAAGAATTCACTACCAAAATAGTAATAACTTCACTTAGACGGTTTAAACATATTGCACATTTTTAGGCCATCATTTAGAATTTAATTAGTACATTTGAAACTGTTGGCTCCGTTCAGGATGTTAAAGCAAGTGGCCGTCCTTGAACTGGTCGATTGCTTGAAAGCGTCGCGGCAATTAGATAAAGTTTACACGATCTCCTATCTACCTCCATTCGTCATCGTTGTCAAAAACTCAACATCTTTTGCAACAAATTTTGACTAAAGACCTGAACATGCGTTCTTGCAAGATTCAATTAACACAATATCTAAAGCCAATAGACCATGCGCAGCGCGTACATTCGTCAATTGGATAATGGAGCATAAGAAGAGTTATTGTGATTTTTCAAAAAAAAAATCTTTAGCAGTGAGGCGCACTTCCAGCTTGATGGATACTTCATTAAACAAAACTGTTTGGGGGACTAGGTGCAAAGGTTTTCTTTTGCTCATAGAACAATTGCGATCGAAATTTTTGGTTTGATTTTTAGTTCACCATAAAACGTGTAACGGGTGGTGTGAATTTATGTTTACAATTTTTCATCTAAGACCAGTTGGATCACTGTAAACTGTAGCTTACTTTTTGATTTATAATCATATAATGGTTATTAGCGGGTGGCGTAATATTACTTGGAGGATTTTTAAAATTGTAAATGCATCTTCTGTCACAGTGGTTTTGTGCATTTTTTAAATTATTTTATTTAAACGCTTTATTTAAAGCTTTTACGTGTTTAACATGCATAAATAAATATAAAGACAGATATGTTTTTTACACAAAAGTAACAAAAAATAAAAATGATTTAAGAAGAGTAAGAAATAATAAATATATTTTCAAGAAATCATCTTAACATATTATTAAAAAATACGTGGGTATACATAATAATAAATACACATATTGCAGTGAAGAAAACATAAGTGCATTTATTGTACAAGTTTTATTAAAAGAATCTTAAAGTTAAATCAACACGGTATTATTTAGGTATTGAAATTTGAAGATAGTAGATTAATAAACTGCCTTTTAAAATTCAAATGTGTTATTTTAAATATATCTAAATCATTTGCGTATTCATTTGCAAACGCATGAATTATCTTTATTGGCGAGCGTGCATTGTAGTTAATTGTAGATACATTTACATAGAAGAGTTTATTAAATTGTAACATCCTTCAAAATAATCATGATAATAATAACAATTTATATTTAATACCTTGATTTTAATGCATTTTTGTTACTTGATTATTTATTTATTTTAAAGAAACAAACAGTGTTCAATGATATAGTAACATAAAAAATTACAGTTTAAAGACAGACCAGCAAAGTTTCTAAATAACAATCATACATATTATTAAATTGTGTTACAACAAAGGGGTGTGTTTAGGTGTGTTTGTATGAGAGTAAGTGTAGATGTATGTTTATGTGTATTAGTGTAGGAGCAAGTTTTCAGGTGTGTGTAAGTGTGAGTATCATTAAATAGTAAGTGGGATCGTATCACAGTTAGAAATAATGAGGCCTTATTTATTTAAAAATAAATTAAGAGGCATGTGAAATATATCAATAGATGAAAAAATGCATCATAGTAAGAGCAAAAAAAAGTTTTGATACTGTTGCCGTAATTGTAATTTCTGGCATAAGCCCTCCATATGATTTGCCAAACTCAAAGTATGAGCGTAATGGTAGTAGTAGAATCCAATTCAGTTAAAATCACGGTTTTTTTGATAAAATTTTCAAAAATAATCTTATTAAATTTTTGTCAAAAACTTTTTTTTCATAGTGAGCGAAACCGGTTTTAAGACGCTTGGTATTTACTATTGATATTACCAAAATTTCAATTACTAAAAAAAGATTTTTTTATGCCTAATACGTAATCAAATTCTTATGTTTTCTAAAAATTAATTTAATAGTTTAAAAATGAAATATTATTTCCAGGTTGTAAAGGGTTAATCGCACTTTTGCCAAACATAAAGTACCTTGTCATTTGTACCGTACGAAATAGTCGCCCTTCATAGAATGGCCATTTTATTGCGGCAGTTCTGATGTTATAAAACTGAGATTTATCGTATTCATTTACACAACTATTGTGTATCGAACTAAAATGTTCACAATGGCGTATTTTAACCCCTCGTGTCATGAATTATCCTTATCGAAAAACATTGTTAAGATTTAACGTGGTTAGATTAATGTGGTTTTGTTTAAGTACACAAGACGTATTTAAAACACCATGAAGAAAATTATAGTTTTAAAAAAATATTTTTACGTGAATTATTTATCATCATAATACCCTTATCCGCACCTGATGATACATAGAGCACTGCATGTCACACCAAACGCAGCTTATTTCGATGGTCTGTCACACGAAGGTAAGGTGATCAGTCTTATGCCTCAGATGCTAGTCCAGGGACTGTGAAATTTTACAATGTATCCTCAATTAAATACGCCAACGGCTAGATTACGAGGCCAACGTATCTCTTTTCGGTTTTTTCTTCTTGGTGTAGCCATTGAGGATTGCTGCTCAAATATTTCATTTGCTGCCTGCCATGTGACTTGAAAATTTGTCCTTATAGAAATATTTTAAGTTCCTTCAAATGTTTTTAGACAAAAGACTAGATTTCACCCCAAAGATAGTTATTAAGATTAACAAATTACGACAGAGATGAATTTTATAGAAAAAAATATGGAAATATAACATTTTTAAGAAATAAGTGAAAAGTTTCATTTATAATTCTTTTTTGTGAAGCACTGATTTAAAAACACCGTTTATTATTTTTTTGTAATTTATTTGTTATCCTAAAAATATTAATATTTAAAAATTAAATTAAAAAACTATTGTCAGATGTCACTCCACATTATGTAAACAAAAATTGTTTTTCTTTTTTGTAATGGGAAACGTAAATGTAAATTATGGTATTTAATTCATATAAAAATTGTATTTAGTAGTTGTATACTCATATTTGTTTTCTGACTTAAATATTTTAAAAAATATTTTTTTTTTTAAGTGTTCTTGTCTGAAATATTCTCGGTCTCTGCTGTAATTTTTAGATTACGTTTTTTTAGCGAAAATGGTTACAAGAGAAGAAGAAGACCAATACACAGAACTGGTTAATGCACCGAGCTGTACAGTTATATTATAAGGAAATACCATTACAAATAAGAAATCAAAAAATATTATTTCATTTAAATGTAAGTTAAAAAACATGTGTTTAGCAAAGTTAGTTTTTAAAAAGTAATCTTATTCGAGTTGTCTTTGTAGAAGTTTTTTTTTGAAAGTGCACGTATATTGTTAAGAAATTTTAATAATTAGTATATGTTTTAATTATAATAAGACATGTTTATGTTTGTACTATTTTAAGAATAAATGAAAAAATAAAAAAAACAAGAGAGACAGTTTATGTATTAAATTATTGGGCTGTGATTTATCGTTTAACCTTAATTTAAAAACATATAATTTTATTTTTTGTAGGCTTAATTTTAATTTCTTCTTTTTATTTTTCCCTCGTATTGCATTATTTTTTTTAAAAATTGTACACAGTTTTTTAAGTTGCGAGTCTCTTATTTCCTATTTATTAACACTAATAATTTCTGTACACCCGATGAAAAACTATTATTTGACATTTTGGTAAAAAGAATATTGATTGATGTTAAATATTATGGTATTAATTTGAGATAAAAAAAAGTGTAGAATCTTGTTACAAACCATCAAGCTTATGATTAACATATTTACTGGCATGCATTTAATCAATTACTTATCCTTTTAATGATTTGAGTTTAAGGAAACAAAAGCTTTATCTTTTATGCATTTCCAAAACTCGTTACCTAATTTAATCGTTTTGTAGAATAGAATCCGCTAGTAATTATTGATTATTCGACAAACAGACTTTCAAGGCTAGTTTAATGGTCAAAGAAAATCAAGATCGGAAAATATCTACAGGAATTCCTCATCATAAATTATTTATAAATATCCCCTAAAATAAACATCACTGATTAAATTGTACGGAGGTCTTTTCTTTGCGACCCGACCTTGTGTTCGATGGACTTCAATTTATTTATGTAGTTACACTAGACTTCGTTTTAATCTACTTTATTTATCCAATACATTTTAGTTGTTGTTTTTATTTTCAGCTATCTTTTAATTATATAGAGATAAAGTACATACCAATTTGCAAATTTATTCAATATTAAAAAACTAAAATAATTCTATTGCTGTTAACATTATACAAACCAAAATAATAAAAACGAAGTAATATAAAAAAATACTAATTTTTATTTTACGCGCATGGCAAGTTTTCAGTAGTGTTTATTTATTTTACTGTTTTTACAATCTACGAAGATTCTCTATTTCAGGTCCCGACAAGCTAAGAACTTCTTGTGTTTAAGCAGGAACTTTTTGAAAAAAATATTTTTTTCGTAGGATGAAGCTATAATAAACTAAAAATTCCAAACAAAAATTTAATTCTCAAATTTTAAACGATTCTCAGGATATTAATCGTTCTACATTTTTTCCACCTGTTCACCATCTTCTTTTATGCATCGCAACTGACAAACGTCTTTATGTCACTTAAATTTGGGGCCGAATACCGCGAAATGTCTCTAAAAAAAGACTATCCTACATTTTTAAACAGACGTATAATGCGTTGTTTTTGTTAGTGCCGGTTGGTGAACCCAGCAAACAAACAAATTTCGTTTGTATAAGTAAGCACACTAGAATAATTTATATGAAAACTTATTAACCGCACATGAGGCATATTTGAATAGACTTTATCTGGCTCGATTTTGATGTTTTTTCGATGATATTCTTCAACTTATTCCGATTTTCACATTTATTATTAACACGTATGGACACAATTTTAGTATATATTTTTCCTATTTATTATAATACACTAGTGGACCCGACAGACGTTGTCCTGCCCGAACATTGGCTTGCCTGCTATTACCTTAGAATAAGTCTTCCTTATTAAGTAGGTACCTAGGTACTTGTTAATCATTGAATTCCAAAACTAAAAACAATCAATATCAAAAAAATATTGAATTTAGGTAGGTACTTGTTTATGGTTGAATTCCAAAACATAAAATAAATATTTTTTTGAATATGGCATTCTTTTTGCAAATGTCAAACTCCGGTCGTCTCACCAACAAAGGGGTGTACTTTTGTTGAAATACGATTTTAAAAGTTTATTGAATTAAATATTATTTTAGTGTTACCAAAAATCTAATAAAAAGAAATAAATGGGTAGAAATTATAAGGAATTTAAGGAAAGAATCTGATTAAGATCCACAAAAAAATGCTGTTTGTAAACATTCAAAAACAAACTTTTTTATACACAAAAAAATACATCCTTCCATATTTTTGCAAATGCATTCTCCTCGAATGCAATCCTGGTAAATTGATGAATAAAATACATTTTTTTCTTTCTTTTATTATGGAAACATACAGTACAGTTACAAAGTTTAATATTTTACAAAATTAGAATCAATTCTAATGGACCAGTGAAGTTTCCATATTATAAAGCAATTATATGTTAGGTTAATTATAAATGTATAAAAAAGAGAAGGAAAAAGAAAAACTTAAACGAAAGTTGTTTAAAAATTAAAATTTAAGTAAAAAAAGATATTTTAAAGTTTGTAGTTTGTAGTGAGTATTTACAAATGGAAATAATATTAAAAATGAAGAAAATTTGTAAGAGTACTTTTGAACTAAGAATTGAAATAAAGAATGGAAAACATACTCAGATGTAAAAATAAAATAAAATAGTAATAACATTTTTAAAAAAAAAGGAAAAACATAAATATACACATATTTATTTTAAGGGATTCAAAGAAACGATGAGAAGAATCTTTAAGTGAAATATAAGACAATAAATTTGGGTCAATTCAAAAAACATCTTTAACGTATGCTCCTAACTTATTTTTTTACATATGCAATTGAAGATTTTAATATCTACAACCACGCACAGCGCAAAGATCAATATTTCTCCGAAAGCCGCACGTAAATCGGTTAAGCTGTTTAGGAGTACGGTGACATCACACGTACAGAGGAATTATATATATAAAGATTATTATTATTGAATTAAGCCGCAAAATATTTTTCAGTCTACACTCACTTAGAAGGTTGCAAAAATTCTTACCCATTAGTACTAAATGCACTCTTGTACAAGCATTACTACTACCCATTCTAGATTACGCTGATGTTTCCATGACTGATTTAAGCTGTGAGCAACTCGATAAACTTGAACGACTTCAGAATACATGCATAAGGTACATTTTTGGTCTTAGGAAATATGACCACATTTCTGACTATCGTAGGCAACTGAAATGGCTCAAAATTAGACAGCGGAGAGACTATCACTCCCTCTCACTTCTGTTCAATGTACTTGATAGTCCTAACGCTCCTATATACCTGTGTGAAAAATTTCAACGCTTATCAGTTCATGGTTTACCTCTTCGTTCTCATTCTCAAGGCACTCTCTTAATACCCATACACAATTCCTCTTTCTTCTCTAACTCATATAGTGTCCATGCGGCTCGACTGTGGAATCATCTCCCATCCACCATCAAAGATGTTACTACATTATCTCTGTTTAAATCGCGTCTGAAGAAACATCTCCTTTCTCTTCCTTAATCTCTCCTCCTTTCCTTTTTCCTCTTTCCTCTTTCCTCTTTTTTCCTTTTTCCCATTGAGTAATAGTTTCGATTTAAGGTAATTTATAAACAAATACGTTTATTTCTATTTTTATATATCTTTAAATTTTTAATCTTTTTTTTCTATTGAATATGTTCTGTAACTTGAATTATAAAAATAAAACTTTTATTTTATTGGTTGGTTGGAAGAAATTGCCATTTGGCAATAAGCCCGCCAATGTACAAATAATCATTATGTACAAAAAGTTAAATAAATAAATAAATAAATAATATGATGGGTTTTATGAACTACATTTTCACAAAAAAAAAGTATTAATAATAAAAACTCAAACTAAAATAGTTAAGAATAAATGTTATTTGGTTTCGTTAAACAAATAGTTTTTATGAATTATTGTTTTATTTGGTCATCAAAAAAACACTTGTCTATCAACACTTTAGGTATTTTCAAATCTTCGTAAAAAAGCACCTACTGGGTTTAACCAATTATTTCTACTATAATACGAGTGATTTCATCAACATTTTTTTTTTCATTTCTTATTGCCATGTTTTATTTATAATAAATGTACCCACCTAGTCTTTACTTACAAGCAAAATCAGGTACTGCAAGAATAAAGAAAATACAAGATTAGATATTAAAAATGTATTTTTAAATCTCAGTTAGCGAGATAATGGATCATTGTTTATGTGTCGGTTGCGAGCAAAAACATCGTTCCTCCATTTTTTCCCATTATATTGGTTCAAAACTTTGGCAGATAATTTCAGCGCGGTGGAAAAAATGAGCAGAAAGGCAAGCCTCCTATTGTCGGTTATACCGTCATAAATTTACCAATATTATCCGCAAAGCCTAAATGTGTGCAGCAGACTATAAAATTTCCACCAGGCGATTTTGTCGGGCTATTGTGAACATAACAATTGCATGCGTGTACAATTTACTCGCCAATATAATATAAGAAAACAAAATCATATGTATTGATGCACGTATGCAGTAAGTACACCTGTGGTGCTATTCTGAACGTAGAAAACACTTTTATCTCATGTATTTTGTATTTAAATAAAAGTTTTTTACGGCCACGAGAGCATTTGGAATATCACCCCTGTGGTGGTATCCTGAACCACTCTCGTGCCACGAGAGTGGTTCAGGATACCACCCCTGGGCTTTGATTGGACCGATGGCTCATGACAAACAAGAGTTAGAAGACTTATTGATGTAAGTTAGACCTTTTATGTAATAACAGTTATTATTTAATATACCTTTAATCTTTTTTGCAATTCTATGGCATTATAATCAAAATAATGCGTTTTTTTTTTAATTGCTGAGGACTTAACTTGTCCTGGAAAAATGGAAACCGAGTTGTGGTATATTGGGATTTGAACCTGGGACCTTTGGTCCGTGAGTTCATATAACTACCACGGGACCACAATTTGGTTGAAATACCTTTTAAGTTTGGTGAAAACAGCTTCCTGGGACGACAGAATTTCAAAAGATGCGAAGTTTGCTCGCAATGAACCCAACAAAACAAAAATAGCACTTATCGCAGAAAAAATCACTTTATCAATCGTTTAAAAGTCACAAACAAATAAAGTTAATTATTATATTTTAAATGATTATTAAGGTTAGTGTTGTTTTAACAATTTTGGTTGAAAAGGGATTAAAACCAAACATACTGACAATATTAGAGATTTTATTACTCTTTCAGCAAAAATAGGTGATTTAACTGTCAATTCTCTTTTATATGCTGATGATGCCGTGCTTCTTGCTAACAGCAAAGAGGACCTGCTATTCTTGGTAACAAAGTTCTACGATGTATGCAAGGGAAGCGCTTTGATAAATCGAATGTGATGGTTTTTGAAAGAAATTAAAGTATGACTAAAAGTGAAATTACTGTGAATGGGGTTATACTAAAACAGGTATAGGAATTTGTGTATCTGGGAAGTTTGTTTACAGGGATGGAATGACTGAGAAAAATATTGAAAGGAGGGTGAGTGCCGGGAACAGAGTGAATGGTGCACTTAAATCAACCTTTGCGAACAAATGTTTGTTGCAAAAGGCTAAATTAGCAGTTCACAGTGGAGTCCTGGTTTCGACCCTGATGTGTGGGAGCGAAGTATGGACTTTGAAAAACAGGGATGAAAGTAGGCGGAATGCTGTCGAAATGCGATCTCTTAGGCGAGTGTATGGCAAAACTATGTACGATAGAGGCATAAATGTAAAGATCCGTACATTATGTAAGGCTGAGATAAGCACTATCGAAAAAATCAAGAAAGAAGCTCTGCACTAGTTCGGACATGTAGAGCGAATGGACAGCGAAAGAATGGCTAAGAATATTAACAATGCGAATGTTGATGGATGCAGAAATTAATGAAGACCGAGAAAGACGTGGCATGACCAAATCCAACAAATACTTGATGATGGACATGTCAAAATTTGGAATAATTGCGCATGAAAAGATGTACGAATGTACAGAAAGCGAGATCTGTATGCATAGATAGAGTGATGTGGCGTTCTATCATCTCTGCTTGCCCTTACGGGGAAACGGCGTGATTTATTTGTTTGGATCTATCGAATCACGATCCTTCAATCACAGATCTTATCATTGTTTTTATCTTAGAGTCTATTGTCCTTGGCAACGTATATTATAAGTTTGAGAACATATTAATACAAAATATGTTATTGTCTAGTTGTGTCTTTGGCTTCTAATTCTGTGTTTAATGTCAAGTGTGAATAGGCTTTGTCTAAATTGTTTTGTTTCTGAGCAAAGCTGAGTGTTGTGCGGATCCTTTGTCATAAATTATACGTAGAATGTCCTTGTTTTGTCCTAAGAAGAATTATTTGCACATCTAAAATAAATTCCAAAGCCAAGATAAAAAAAAAATAAAAAAATAGTTTAAAAATATGTTTTTTAGATTTTTCCACAAAATATCTCGGAACTATTCCTTTAATAATTTTGTTTATTTCATTGGCAACATTGAATTTAATTCTTTGATCAATTGTCATAATATCTAAAAGTTGAATCATTTTCTGAACATTTGTTCGTCTCCCACATCTTAATATTATCCTCATCGCTTTGTTTTGTATTATTTGGAGTATCTTTAGATCTCCTTCATTACTTAAATATAAAATACTGGAGCAATAATCAATGTGGGGAACGATAATACTTTTAAATATCAGCAGAGAGGTTTTAATGTCTAATTTATTCCTTATCCTTCCTAACAAGGATACCTTCTTTGCGATTTTTTTACTCGTATAGTCTGCATTTTTCGAAAAAGATAATTTAGAGTCAATCCAAACTCCTGGATATTTTATATATATATATATTCAATTTAAAATATTTTAAAATAAAATAAAAAATTGTTTGCAATTAAAGAAAAGAGGCCAAATGAGGTTCAGTCCTTTCGTTAAACTTTTTTTTTAAGTAAAAGAGAAAAACTAGAGTTCTTATTATTTACTCAAATATTTAAGTTTTCAAACCATTTTCTAAAAGTCACAATTAACTTGTGCTGAAAAAATGGAAATCGAGTTGTGGTAGAGTGGGATTTGAACCGGCGACTTCCAGTCCGTGAGTCCACAATACTACCACGGGACCACAACCCGGTTTCAAAAACCACGCGCTGCTTTCAACATTTTGACCAAGCACCAGTTAGCCATTTAATTGAATGCCGGAATTTAATGAACAGCCTATCCGCCCAAGTGAGTGGCTAATTCAACCTTTTGGCAGCGACATATATATAAATTCTTTTACTATACATTTTTTTTTTTTATGTTTGTGTATTAAAAAAAAACATGTATTCATTTTGTTATTTTTTAAGGCACGAGTTTTTAATATAGAAATTGATCCTTCTCTGTCGACTGCCAGCTCCATTCAGGTCAGGTTTGCGTCATGTAGATTTGATACGAATTGCAGACAAACAATCAGCAGTGGGCGTTCAGAACGTCGAGAACCTGATAACTTGTAAAATAGCGTGGTTAAGGCTCTCTAGAGGCATCCGCAGTATATGGCTCAGCCAACTAATTGTATCACCTTCGCTTAATCATTTTCTCTCGGAGTTTGCTGCTTCTATTTTTTCATAATTTTATTCCTTACCATGAAAAACAAAAGCTTACTGCTCATCTTTCTTAGACAAATTTTCTCAGTAAGCAGTTGTTTGCTATTTAAGGCTCTAGTGAGATGGAACAAATATTTTTATTGAGTTTTTAACCAATGTTCTGATATTTATATTAGACACGGATTTATTATTAAAAGTTTTTTTTACTTTAAATCGTTTTTTGCAAATATCTTTGTTTGAAACTTTTTCCTGAACTCGGTTGATATGTTTCATGAATATCATAACAGGCTCATTATAATTTCAATGATTTAATTGAAACCCATTAAATACGTTTGAAAATTATGTTTTCCTGATAGTGTCGTAGCAACGGACGCCGCAAATTACCCCAGAAGCCTATTAACTATGCAAACTGAACCCTGAAGGAAAATCTTCACCCAAGCTATTTTGCATAAAGCTCTTTCACCAACACGCGCCCTTAACAACTCTTAACTCGAGGGAAACTTTCGTTCGCCTAATTCCGAGAAAATTTGGACGTCTTAAAAACGAACGAATTACGTATGTTTTAAATTAAAATATAATCATCATTCCATGTCTGTTCCCTAGTTGAAGCATATGGCGTTAACACACATACTCTAGGCCCTTCTCTCTGCTCCCGAGTATTGTGAGTCTTTTCTGATCAGTTCTTGAATCGGATTGAAGGACATTAAAAAATGATAATATTTTTTCCCAAAAACCATAGTTGGTCAAACGTTTCTAGATGATTTCATTAATTGATTTTAGCCCTTGGAAAGTTTAAGAAGTTCCTCTTCTTAGTTGTTTTCTCTTGGTAGGACAGTCGTGGTCGCATTAGAGGGGGGAAGAACGTCGTCAGAATCCGTTTGATTCCGCTTATGTCTTCAGCGTTTCTGGAAACCTCCTGAAGAGAGGTGCCAATCGCTTCTCTCACCAAGTCTGACGATCGTGGAAGACTTCGTCAACGAGATCTAGTCTCCTCTTCTCGTCACTGTACCACCATTTTGTTATGTATCTCTTCGCCTTCTAACGTAACTGAAGTTCCTTAAAACATGGATTTGCACATTGGAAGAAAGACGCAGTTCAATATCCAATTCTTGCATATTAGAAATATAATTCCTATGGGCAGTCTTCTGTTCCCGCAAAATTCTACGTCAGCACCACATTCCGAATGCGTCTATCTTCCTTCTTTAAGGTCCAGGTTTCTGCGGTGTACAAGAATTTTTAAAACAAATGGAAGAATTGAAGATAAATATTCAAAAATAAGCAAAATTGTGAATGTATCGTCATATTCACCATTCAACAACATAAGCTCTTTAAAAAATAAATTTTGTTGCAACAGACAGAGAAAACATTTTTGAGAAAGGAATATGGAAGTCTAGGCATTTACAGGGCATATGATCTGTCATTGGCTGGTTAAAGTAGCTACTTTACGCACTGGGTAACATTCACCATTCTGCCTATGTTTATATATACATCCACAATTCCTCAACTCTTCCATTTGTTGACTTTTGTAAAGTAAAAGAGCTGAAACCTTTGTCATGTCGATTTAATCCACTCAGTTGAACCATTTTACCTATAAAGCGACGTGCGACGTTTGAAAACCATTCTTAATTTTAATACTTCTTCTTCGGTTAATTAATTAATATTTTATTGGTTTGTTTGCTCACCTTATTTTATTTATGATATTTTAACTTGTGTATTATTTTTCGTATAAATATCGTTGATAATATTTTTACACGTTTCGGCTCAACATGGTTTTACCAACAAAAAAAAATGCGAAACAGAATAAAAAATAAAAATGTTAATAAAATTAATCTTATTCAATCGAAGATTTCGTATGTAAGTTGTTTAACATAGAAAATTGAGAGCCGTAAAAAAAATATTTCATATATAATACATATTTAATTGGGCCGTTTTTCTAACTCCGCCCGTAACATGTTTTTGTTTCCGAGTAAAATACGAGAATTTCTTTCTTAAACATGCCCTAATGAGACAGATGTAATATTATGGACGCTTTAATTGTTTCTTAGGACAAAATGTAAGAAAATAAGGAAAAAATGGCGGCCCCCGTGTTGAAATGGCCAAGACGCTTGGCTCAAGTCTGGAATGGAATGTCCCGGGTTCGATTCCCGGTGAGAATATGTGATGTAATGTATTTATTTGGACAGTTCTTTAAATGAAATTTAAACACCTATTTATACATTTAACTAATAAAAATACATATACAAAAATAATTTCATGAACAAAACATTGTTTTCAAAATCCAGACGCTGACACTCAATCTACATATATGCATGTTTATTTTTAACAAAAATCATCGCCATCCCACGAAACAATACGATAGACCTAGCACCCATAATCTATTTTGGCAAATAATTAAACATCTTAAGTCTTTTATGATACAGATTGTTTTGAGTTGCCTGGATTTTTGTTTTAGCAAGTCTGAAACCTTCACCTCCCCTCGTAGGATAGTGACGAATTTCTATATTACGCTGAACTTCACAAAACAATTGTATTTGGGCTAAAATGTATTTTTTAATTTAAATATTAACATTGAAGTATTTTAAATAACTCTTTTCTTTACTGAAAGCATGTTTTGTACCGTAAACATATGATGATTTTTTTGTACATCTTCCACATCTCAATATTGTCCACATGACATTAAAAATATCCTCACTTCATGACATTAAAAATTAATACATAAAACGGGATTTCTCTTAAATTTGGATGTTCTGCGCTATAATTTACTGCTGTAATTGGACCTAGTATTGTAAAAATAATAAAAAAATGAAAGTTAAACGAACATTTTTCAAAGTAAAGGCATTTTTTATTGGATCGATATAAATCGATCAACCCGTTATTAATGGAATCGGCATTCACTTCGTAACACTTCATTATAAATTATTATTAAAAAAATAAAACTTTGTAATTAGTGTTTATTACACAATTTGATTATTTTGCTAGAACACTACAATAGGTTTGGGAAGAGCATTCCTCCCATTGACGGATAATGTAAAATTATAGTACATACATAATCGTGTTCTTATTACATTCTGATTTACGTTTGGCTCGGCTTCTTTAATGATTTTTCAAATTTTTTATTTATTTATAAAATTAAAATTACGTAAGCAAAAGACACTATTACTAATATTATGTTTTTACCGTTTCTATTTTCTTAACTTTTTATTTATTTACTTTATTATTTCATTTTTTCTAATTGTTTTTTTTTTTTTAATTGTATTTTTTATTTGTTTTTGGTCAGACTTAAGAAAATTGCTAGTGGAAATAATTCCGCCATTTAACCTTGTACACCTTCGTTTTTTTTTATTTATCACGGGTTATATTATAGTTAATAAAGATTTTTTACTAAATATTACCGACTTTTCTATATCTACCGGTTTCAAAACGTACCCGTACTCTTTGTCAGGACACCAATTAAACCAAAATGCATGCAGCCCTTGCATGGATTTACATGCGTATTAAAATACACGTCGTGTTGGTTTTTCATTTCTGTGCAACCACTATCATGATGCGTAATACTGCACTGGTACTGGTGATGCGTAAGCTAGTTTCCGACAGTTGGTGTATAAAATTTGTAATGTCACAGCGCAAAATGGAATAAATAGGATTGGATTAAAATGGACTGACCTTTTGAAGATTTTCGTTCCTCTGGAAAACAGCGGCAAAACTTCACACTAATGGTATCTTCCTTATCACAGAAATTTATTTTGAGTTTTATTATTATTTATATTTAATTTTTACGCGATGCGTTTATACCGAAATTGATTTGGCGATTAACGTGAATTTTTGTTGAGTTTTAATCGGACACTGACTCCAGTTGACAAAATAATAAATTAAATAGTTTTTAGAACTTTATCCAGAAGTGAAAAAGACAGGATTGAAGTTGGCGAGAAAAAACTAGACAGTCACATGAAATTATTTACGCTGTGACATATTATTACACGGCCTTACCAATTACAATTATATTATTACATTCCACGTTCGGTTCCCACAGCATATTCAGTTAGCGAGTTGCCCTATTAACAGAGTAATTCTGAAATGTATTTGTACAGCTTCTGTGTACGTAGAACAATGCATAAGATCTCGCTCTTTTAGTTATTTGGAACATAACACTATGTTACAAAGCAGGGGCCAACCGTGTATAGAAGCGATTATGCGCAGCTTACCATTAAGTTTGACTAATTATAATAATGTTTTACTGTAAGTTTATTTACAGAAAAACAAATAAATAATTACCATTTATTTTAAATCATATCCACCGTTCGTATTTTAACCCTAATATAAATATTAATATTAATAAAGCGTGCCCAGCGCCTGCGGTGAGCCAAGAAACTAGCCAATTATTCCAGCTTATTTTTTCATACAAATAAGTGTACTATATTTTGAATGTCTTAACCCCAGTGCGGGTTTTTTTAATAGATTAAACTTGCAGATTACACAAATTATTTAAAGATTCTTGATTTGGAAAACAGAATTTCAAACATTATTCCTTAAGGGCTATTTTTTTTTGAGATGAAACTTTTGACATAAGACCATAATCACTTTCATGCGTCATATTGCAGGACATATGGAGCTTGACGCGGCCATTTCTAGCACTATTAATTTCTAGAACAATTCGGCCAGTTGACGTTTCAATTGAATACCCAATATCAACTGAATTCAAAGTGCAATTTATTTTTTATTTTAAATGAGTTATGTATTAAAGTAATGGATAGTATGTCTATTTAATATAGTTTATCACAAAATTACGTCATTTGAGTTGATTTCATGGATGAGAGTTTTTGTATCACACAGAACCACAGAAAAATATAAATTTATAGTATATATTACTTACGTTATAATATTATGTAGGTACAAATTTACGATATTTTTTTATAGCTTACCTGAAAATAAGATCACCATTCGCCACTGTTACAAAGAGTGGTGGTTGTTTAAAACCGTAGGAATTGATCCACCCTCCATTAATATAGCGTTTATGAATAAAGCAGGGTCTGAAGGATGACTGGAAAGCAGATTTAAATCTGTTTAGGAAGCTCGTCCAACAGAAGTGATGACTTTGGAGTGAAAGCGGTTTCATAATTTGCATTGCAAATATCCATCTACGTTAGGTACCTATATCATCTACCACCCTTACCCCGTACCCAACCCACACACTTAGTACTTGGGTAGCTATTTACAATTACTAAACATGCAGGCTAACTGATTTTACACTTCAAGCTGTATTTTGGTTGCGAAACATAATAATCCAATTATATAAATTCACCAAACAAATCCTAAGTGTTTCTGTTTTAAATATTTGTCGTTTTTTTATAACGTTTGAAATTAAATTCTGCTCATTATTTATGTACCTCATTGGCAGACGGATCCAAATGCAAATGTCAAATATTCAACAAAAGCCTAAAAAATCTACTTACTCTAAGTGATTTCTAATAATGTATAGCATGCATTTGTATTTTCAGTATTCTAATACATTGGTTATTTCATTATAAGACTAATTTTTTTTTTTTATTAATGGACATTATCACAAACTGGATACGAAAATAAAATGTCATTTCATCGAATTCTGGATTTGCATCCGTCTGCCTCAGAGGTACAGATTTGTTTTTGAGAAATGACACAGATCGGCATGTAAAAAGTTCGTACAGCAAGTTTTTTTTAATACATTAGAATATTCAATGCAAACCTGAGTACTTGCAGTGATTCACTGTAAAAATTACATGTATTCAGATAACCATAGATATTTGATAATAATACAGATAAACAACAAAATAACATTTAAACTTATAATTAGAAATCAAACACTGATTTGAGTCTACTGAACACTTCATTTTATTTACCTATTAAACACTTAGCATCACCCCTAACCATTGGTTTTTCCCTCAATTACGATTAATGTACATGCTATAGTTCATAAGATTATTTTTATTTTCTACTTAAGTACCTTGAATTATATAACTATATAAGGACATTCAATCCAAATAATCTTCACATTCGTTTGAAAATGCCCTAATACGGCGAAACAATTGTCACGAAGTTTTTATTTTTATATGTTTATATTTGTAAAAATAAAATAAAGTGTTCAGTAGACTCAAATCAGTGTTTGATTTCTAATTATAAGTTTAAATATGGAGTTCTACAAAATAAACACCAAATCAATCAACAAAATAACAGTTTAGTGGAATTGTAAAAAACGTTGTTGCTACTCAATGAAAATTGTATATAGGTAATGTAGGTATGTCGATAAAAATCTGTATTTTGCTTATACGGAATTCATTTTTTTTTCACTTAAAATATTTTTTAATATTTAATTAAATGGGCAAGTGGCAATACGAATGGGCGAAATTGAGGGACAATGTAGATCTAGCAGAAGGCAAACATTTTGCGTCTGGACCAGATGAGATGTGTGAAAGAGTTGTTTCAGGCAGCGCAAGACAGAGAGGCCTTTTTAGAAGTGATTACCGCCATCTGAAACACCTGATAGGGCACAAAAAGAAGAGGAAGAGATTTCAAAGAAACCAGGTTGTAGTACCGTGGTAGTATTGTGGACTAACGGACCAAATGAGGCAAATTAAGGATTATTTTTTATTTATTTATTTTATTAATTAAAATCTTCAAGAACAAAGAATAAGTACTTTGGCGGACTTATTGCTAAAAGCGAAACCTTCCAGCCAACCAAAAGCAAACTAGTCAAAAGAAGAGATCGGTCAAAATTTTGTACTAAAAAGCCATAAATACATATAAAAAGATACATGCATAATATGTTTGAATAAAAAATAAAAAAACGAATTGTTTAAAAATAACTTTTTTTTAATTGGGAGATAAGGCTTGCATATATTAACATTAATAAAAAAAATTAAAAGTACATTACGTTTTACATATAAACGTGATTCGAAACGAAAATATGAAACTAATTATTCATAGATGGCGCTTCTATCATTTTTTTTGAAAAATGCGCTTTAAACGTTTATTGTTAATGAAAATTTTACAAAACTTGGTTTGCGCATATTTTATAAATTAATATTAATAAATACTAAAATAATATAATGTAGGTCCTTTTTACAAAATGGTGTACAAAACAAAAAATAAAATAAGTTATTTCTCGTCCAGTACATCATTTTGTGAAAAGAACTAAAATTATATGGTTATGGAACTTGTTACAATCAATATAGTGTAAAGTTTTTGCAAACCAAGTTTCGTAAAATTTCCATTGAAAATAAACGTAAAAATGGCATTTTTCAATAAAAAATTATAAAAGTTTCATCTATGAATATATTTTCATTTGGAATCACCTAACATGGTGAGGAATTCGGGATCAGATAATGAGTTTGAAAGAAGAGGGAAAGAGGAACCAAGGAAATAAAAAGGGATAAAAAAATATATTTGAGAAGAAAAAAAAGCTGTTAAAACTCGGGGAGTTCAGGATTCTGGGGATATATAAAAAAAATTCAGATGTTTCTTGAAGGTGGCTAGAAAATATTGTAAAGAAGTGATAGAGTGTAAATATTTCTTCTATGCCTGATACTCTGCCAATGTAGTTGCGTGCGATATTCTGTTATGTGGTCGAATTTGCAAAGATTAAAGATATAACTGATACAAATATTATTTATATATTATGTTTTAGTTTAGGAATTACGAGGTGTTGAATATTTTTTTACAATTGTCTGAATGAATATATTAAATTACAAACAAATTTATAGGAGATTTTCTTTATGGCAAAATTGTTCGTAAAATCTGATTGACTTTCATACTTTTGAAAGTCGTTTCCAATATAACATACATAATATGACTGATGTGAAAGAGCTTAAAACCTGTATAATTTTTAACTGTCTTATAAAGGGACCAAATTGCGGACAATCGCTCTAAAAATAATTGTGTCTTAAAAAAACAGCTAAATGAGTTGAATGAAAAAAAATAACTTCCTATTTAGCCTATTTTGACATTGTTTTTTTTAAACCCTGAATCTTAAAAACTAGTCCATATTAGATCCACTATTATATATCATTGTTTGCTTTCTCGAATAAACGCTGCGTTTTTCATAATACTGTACGTAAAATGCGCAGGTACATAATCAAAATATACGACTACCGTCTTTATTCGAAAAATATAATGAAACACAGTAAATTGTCATATTTTTTACCGGTATAAAAAGTGATAATGTTATTTCCCTTATTATGGCTTTTTTGTTCTGTAATTCAGTTTGCATGGTGAACTTTTTCATTTTGCCTCCAGAATGGTCGTGGCTATGAAAAATAATTTTTCTTTGACGTGACATATGCCGAATCTAAAAAAATTAGGCAACGTTTACTTTATTTTTATTTATGAATACCCGAAGATGTTGGGTTTCTTATTTAGAAATACGTAAGATTTTTAGTACCAATACTATGAATTTGTGAACCAATATAACAAATAATATGTTCATGATTTTTTGTTTTTTTTAAATCACGAATCAATCAAATTAATCTGGTTGAACAAAAAAAACTTTACAGCTTCAAGTGGAGTACCACAAGGTTCTCTTCTTTGACCATTTCTTTTCATAGCGCTATTTCTTGTGCGTCTAATTATTTGTAGACACGTGCAAGATTTCACCTTCTAGAAAGTGTATCAAAGTAAAGCAATTTTACAAAACAGATGTAGAACATTTTTGAAAATGGAATATGCAGAATGGTAAATATTACTCAGTGTGTTAATCGATTACTTAAACCAGTGACGTGAACCCATCGCAATACATCTACACAAGAAGTTACCGCACCTGAAAGATTGCAGGACCCTGAAAACGGACGCTCCAAACTGCCACCACCGGAAGGCACCTCACCTCTTGAATAATTGGGGTCCTTTTTTATGCAGCAATTGGTTTAACTTTTGCTACGCGTTTGATACAATCAGACCAAGTCGAGATATTTGGGTTTTAAAGAGTGTGGTATTTTTTTTTTTTTTTAATTGAGAAACAAAAATACGTATAGTACATTTTTTATGCCAATATCTTGAGACCGCGAAGACATGATGTCACTCGATAACCACGATAAAATCGTACTGTTGGCTGACCCGCAATGGTGTTTTCCGTATTGAGGAATTACTCTGAATCCCGAAGATTCCATTGCCTGCTGCAGTTTCAAAATTAAGCGCTATTTTCTGTTTTAAAGATTTTTCAAAACAAAATTTTAGGTCTTAGTATAATCCGATTCCATCGGAGAAACCACCAGTATTTGTGGCTTCATTCTGTCTATCTAATTTTACTTAAAAAGCAATACTCAGTAAAGTAAATATAAAATTATCAAAAATCGTTGATAATAAATTTCCCGCCGCGTTCGAATTGGGCGGGAACATTAAAAATGGCTTCTTTGCCAAAATATTAAATCAATAGATAAATTCAAGATAAAATTAACGTGAGAAAAACACACTTTTTACTAGTGGAGTGTACCGGACTTTCGTTGATAAAATGTTAAATATGATATGTCGAATCGGGTTGTGGTCCCGTGGCTAGTGTCTCGTACTAACAGCTCAAAGATCCGTCGTTCGAATCCTACTCTACCCCAACTTGATTCACATTTCCTAATAGTGAATTATTTACAACTTGTTAAAAATGGCTGTCAAAATTTAATATTCGGGTAAATCATAAGAACGCAAATACTTATTTTTTATAAATAATCTAAGCGTGTAAAAAAAAATTGTTAAAACAAAGAAATTCAAAATTATGTCTAATACGGTATAAATCTTAACAAATTCCAAATATGATTTAAATCCTGTAACCTGTGTTTGAAAATTTGAATATCCAAAAGATATTTTTGTGTTATTTTTTTTAAAGCTGTTTTTCCGGCGCTGAAGAACCAATGTATTGTATTTCCATAATATACTAGCCATTCTTGATTTTGCAAGATGTAGCACATTGAGTCTACAAAAAAGGTAAACTGCCATTCTCGACCAAGGCCACAAATATATATATTATGTAATTCCCAGATAGTCCTGGAACATTTGACTCTCTATATCAGTGGTTCTTTACTCGTGTTTCTAGATCTGGTCACAAGTTAGAAATGAAAACTGATTATTTTGTTTATATTTTTAACATTTATGAAATATGCTTTAAATGTCTTACATGATCATGATTATTCATCGTTTTTATAATGAAAGCCAAAACAGATTTTGACAGTGATGGCAATAAGAACGCTTGGCTTTTACTATCAATTAGAATTTTGAAAGATTATGATACACCAAATTTAGTAAATCATTAAAAGTAAAAGCCAATTGGCCTTTGGCTTTAATGCTTCAAGGCGCTAGCTATTTTTCGTGAATTACATTATATATTCAGAAGACATTAGAAACTATTTTTTTATAAACAATTTTTGTTCAAACGAAACATAGAAAATCAATTAATTTAAACCGGAAATTTCCAGTGATCTGAAAACTGCACATTATTTTTAATAAAAATATTTTTTTTCTACACTTATTGTTAAAAATGTAATTGAACGATGATCATTATAAACTGATATTTTAAATGAACGAATAATAATAAAATATCATCACTATTCCATTTCTGCACTCAACAGTGCATAGCGAACTGCATTGGTATACCAATCGCAGTGTATCTTGATCATTTTCGTATCATGAAGGTAAGATGATATGTTCTACGCTTCACGTACCAGTCCAGAAACTATGAAGTAGTCTAGTGTAAAAATATTTTATGTCAACTATGTCAGGAATCAAACCCGAGACCTCTTGCTTGGTAGGCAAACGCGCTGACCACTACACCATGAGGCTGACAAATAAAATAGGTTTGGCAGTGAAAAAACTAATCCAACAATATATTCGAAAATCGCAGACGATGAACGCCAATCGTATGGTGTATAGTATATACACAGTGATCGATTTTATAATCACTTCTGGTGTTTACTTCATGTTTTTATAGGTAATCGAGCAAACAAACGCGGCAACTTCATACCAAGAGGGAAATATAATGCACTATGAATACCGATAAAAATGTATGAAATGGATTAAGAATAATAAATTGTATTTTCCAATCACTATGAATATTGTGGAGAAATGTTTTTTTTTATATTTGACTTTCAAAAAGAATATACAAAAACAAAATTCACTGGAAAAACGCGACATTATTTGTTTTTATTTATTTTACAGAAACAAACAGTCGACAGTGATATAATAACATGAAAAAAAATACGATTTATGGACAGACCAGCGAAGTTTCTAAATAAAAACCATACAAATTAAATTGTGGTACAGCAAAAGGGTGAGTTTATGTGTATTTGTATGACAGTAAGTGTATAGGTGTGTTTGTGTGTATATGGGAGTAAGCGTTCAGGTGTGTGTAAGTGTAAGCATCATTAAATAGTAAGTGAGATCGTATCGCAGCCAGAAAGAATCAGTTTTCATTTTTTTTTAAATAAATTAAGGGGCGTGTTAAATATATCAATGTTTGACATTGATGGTTGTGATGATGTTCTGAAAAAATCGAATCGTTTGCAACAAAGTTGAAAATGAACATGAATCGTGACGTATTGGGGGCGTGGCCAATGCAATGGCCGTTTTGGGGGAATTCAAAATTACAAATTTAAAAATATTTTTTCATGCTATTAATAAGTGGCAAGGTATTTTATAGACCCTTTTTACTTTAAACATGTGAAAAAAAACGCGATTTTTCCCTAATGTTAGTTTTAGATAATTTCTCATCTAAAGTAAAAATCACTTTTACTTTTTCCGCATTAAAGAGAAATCCGCCAATAAAAATTAAAATTAATTTTATGTTAGGTAAATACAACTTATTAGATACCTTCCACAAAAAAATAATTTTGGTTAATTATCACCGCTCTCAATAAAGTTGTTATAAAACGCCATTTGTCGTTTTGTGAACTCCGCAATTATTTAATACCACTGTTAAATCGCTCACATAAATGTGTGGTTTTTCAGTTTAATAAATTAAAAGAGATATCTTAATTATATAGTGTAAATTGGCGAAGTTAAATTCGCCAGGAATTGTTTCCTGGCGAGGCTTGTGCCTGCGGCTGTGTGCTTGAAGAAATTGTCATAATTTCACAAAAACGTGAACGTGAGCATATTTTTAAAGTTAAGATTATTTTAACATATTACAACAGAGATGAAAAAAATTTCAGAGAAGGTAATATAGAAGTCTAGGCATCTACAGGGCTTATGACCTGTCATTATGCTGGTTTAAGTTACCACTTTACACACTGTGTAACATTCACCATCTTGCCCATATTCGAACATCTATATTCCTTCAATTCTTTCATCTGTTGATGTTTGTGAAGTTAAAGACAGGTCATAAGCCCTGTAGATGCCTAGACTTCTATATTACCTTCACTTAAATGTTCTTCATCTCTGTTGTAATATGTTAATATAAACAGCTCCCTAGGGAGTTGAGTCCACTCCTTGTCTGCAAAAGTTTAGACAAACTCAAAATATTGTGAAGATTATTTATTTTATGCGCAGGTTCTTTGATGAAAAAAATATACAATGAAAGTGCCCATTTCTTTCCCGAAACTGTTTATAAAGACTCCTGTCTTTCTTCAGTTTCATTTTTTAAATTTATTTAGCTAAAATAAAATGTTTCGTTAAGGTCAAACTGCAAAAATAACAAAACCCTTATACTTTAAAAGCCTTTATTATACTCTTCACTGCAGTTTTGTCAATTTAAGATCAATCGAATACACAAGGTCAGTACGCTCACCCCATTACAGTTTCCCTGCATTACAATGAAGGAATTCAGTCTTAGTTCCAAATTGGGACCCCTATACTTCTCAGATCTCGCTTTGAAAGGAAAAGTAACGCTGTAATACAAATAACTAGACAAAACTCTTATAAATACATCTAGGAAACATTTAAAAATCGGCTCAATTCAATTAGCACTCAAACAGCGAAAGAAAAACAATTCACATTCCAAAACACATACATACATTAAATTATCAAGACAATACTATCAATGTCCTAACACTGATCTTAACATGACCCTATTGAGGTCACCCTAAATGATCTTTCGTCATAACCCTATATTTATAAAGGTCACTTGTTCGTTCTCTTTTAGAATATGCATCCGTGATCTGGTCTCCCTTCTATGTAGGCCGGATAAATCATATCGAATCGGTGCAACATTGTTTGCTAAGAAAAGTAGCATGGATGATTGGCCTCGAGAGGGTAGACTACACTTACGGAGAAATGGAGTCAATGTTAAAAATCTCATGTCTACAAAAACGTAGAAAAACATTTACTCCATATTTATTTTTGATTTGCTGAATGGCTTAATTGATGTACCATCGTTACTGGAACAAGTGGCATTCATTGTTCCGATCCGCCGGTTGCGAAATAAAAATGTTCTGTTCCTCGATCAACACAGCACAAACTATGGCTTGCATGGATTAATATCCCGATTGTGTCGTATTGTAAATAAAAGACAAGATCTGGACTTTTTTGGTGTAAGTCTTTATATATTAGAAAATTCACTAAAAACTTTTCACTTTTTTTTTGTCCTAGCTCTAATTTTATTTAATTGTATTTTATTTTATTAGTGCCTGTATTTATTATAAGAAATTGCATTTACCATTGTTAGAATGAACTGCATAAGTCCGTCAAATAAATAAATAAATATCTCTCATGAAACCCTAATTGGCTTAATACCGGAGAAACAATCCAAACAGCGGAAACGATCCTGAATAAAAACTCTAATCTTTCTAACATAATTTGTTCCTGATAACCACACAGACCTTAAAGCAGACGCTTTGGGTTCTAGAGCCTAGCCAATGCGAGTTCTTTTAAGTTAGATAAATAAAAAAAATACAGCGAAAGACGCTATATAAGCAATTTTTCTTCTTCTTCTTCTTTTGTCGTACCTACCGGAGGTTGGCCGTCGATCTGAACTCGTTGCAATTCTGAGCCACTCTAATCAGCGCTGCTAAATCCGGCACAACGGACCACTGTTTAAAATTTCTTAGACATAATGATTTTTTTCGTCCCATACTCCGCCTGCCCTCTATCTTTCCTTGAACAATAAGTTGGAGAAGACCGTACGTCTTATTGAGAAATATGAAACCAAATTATGAGGCTTTTCTTATATTGACGGCGGTCAGTAACTTCCTCTCTTTATTCATGATATATAAAGACCTCGTCGCCCAAATTGTCAATTTTCTAATTTTATATCAGGTGCCAATGGGGTTTGAGTTCTAAAAGGTTATGGACCAATGCTCTTCACGTATAGTTAAGCCTTATAACAAAAACTAGGGCACTGCGAATTTCTCCCTCTCTTTTCGTTTCCCACGCAGCGTATTGAGTCGGACAATTGAATTTAATATTTAATTTGAAAACCAGTACCGGAATAAATATCAAACTCCAGAGCGGAACAACGCCGCCCACGACGCCAACAGGCGGAAAAATTGAAAAATAATGTACACACCAGCTCTCATGAACTAATTGGATCTTACACAATGGTTATAAATCGAGCGCAATACACTAATGAGGTCCTTTAAATATAATTATGGCCGTTTATATTAAATAAACATACATTTCATTACAGTTTAACAAATAGTTTGGGGTTTTTTATTTGCACCACAACAGGCCACGAGGCCAAATTATAGTGGTGAATTATCGCGCAAAATTCTCAGGCTTGAGAAAAATCACATAAAAAAAAAAAATGTTTTCACCGGGAATCGAACTCGGAAACTTCTGAATTTGAGTCAAGCGTCTTAACCACTACACCACGCAGACCGCTCGTTATTGAAAATACCTGTTTTGGGACGCTAACAGAGTCATTGTCAGTCATTAAACGAAAATAATCTCAATTTCTAAGGCCTAACTGTGTCAATCTTTTTCACACTTTAAAATATGCATTAAAACCATTGACATATTATGAATAAAGAAATGCTGTATACCTCAGAACAGATATTTCCTATACCTAGTGGCAATAGGCAGTGCTCAATATGTTTGCTTATATTTTTATTTTCCTTGTTTGTGTATTTTTTACCGTCTTTACTGTTTTGCAAACAGAATATAATAACACTATGCTAATAATAAACGCTGATTTTGGCACTGAGCTGAACTGATTTATGTATACTCGTACACTTGATGCAGCACTCAGCACTCGTCTTGTGTTATATTCAACTGAGGTTCCGGAACTTATCTTGTACTTGGTGGGAAATATTGTTTTACGCGCAGCGATCAGCAAATGTGAAGCTGCGTAAAAGGGGCGACATACAACTTTGAATTCACAGTAAACTGGCATAGACAGTTAGTCTTTATTACTCTTTAACGCATTTTGCACGGCAATTTTGATGCGGTATGATGCCACAACGCTCATTTTTAAAACGTAATTTAAACCTATCGTTCTATGAAGCATAATCTCTATTTTATTATACTCATTGATTAAAACATTCATATTTTATACTGTTCTTACTTACGTATCAAATTTTATTATATTAGAATATTACAAATTTAAATGAAGAACATTTCTTTTGCCGTCATTACAAGAATGAAGATTTTTTTAAATATTTTTTTTACGAAAACTTTGTTATGTCATAACTGAAAAAAACCTTGTCCTGCATTGAAATAAAACGATAACAAAAATAAATAAACAGATATTTCCCCGTAGGGATAGGCAGAATAGAAGGTCTTAGCACTCTCTTGTATTCAGATTTTCGCTTACTCTACATTCATACGTGGTATTATGCAAAAATGTGTCAAACCATGAAATCGAAAAAACGAGTTAATGTCAGAATCATGATCCAAAAGTGATATTCTTACTTCGAAAAAATAGTTAAATGGGTTTAAAACTTACAAATTTTCTCTAATACCCCATTGTATTAATCAAAAACCACGCAACTGCACTAAAAAAAATATAACACTGCTTTAAAATGCTTAAAGTATTGTTGAGAATTAAGATCAGTATGTGGCTAACATAATAACAATCTTCCAAAAATGTGTTAACCCCGCAATTGACGTTTTCTTTGCCAGAGTTGCCGACATGTTTTGTTTATAACAAACAAAACTAAAATATCCGATTTTATCGTCTGGTTGACATGAAGATTTTTTTTCAATTTTATTGTTTTTTTTACACAAAATTTAAATCGCAATAAAACATATTTTGCATTAAAAAAAATTTTTTTTTTTTGGGAAGTAACATTGTTAAAAATGTTTTTTTGCTTATATATTATCAAAGGTTAAAGTTTTTAAGGTGTTCTGTAAAAAATAATAATCAGGCTTTATTGTTCATGATTTTTACGTAAATCGTGTCCAAATGAAGACAACAATGGGACACAGCGAAAAAAATACAACGAATTAGACCATAATGTATTCTTATTCATTATTTCAAAATAAATTAGTTAATAATTCGTTGCATCTCCACCGTACACTGCTCAAATATCGCGAGTAGCGATGGCAGCTTTATTCCCCCGGTTGAACACTAATAGAAGGAGGCATCGAAAATGGTCACGTCTTCTTGACATTTTATTTTAAAGGCTTGTAATCAGATAAAATATTAAACATAACGGAAAAGCGAATTCAATATCTTGAAAAAAAGTTTTTTTTTCGAATAACTTGTATATAATTTTAATCATTTTAATAATTTATTTTGAAAAAAACAGGCATTAATCATACGCACAATCCATCCACTGTAATAAATTGGGTTTTTTTCTTCTTTTTCTATATCTGGAAATCATCAGGTACGTGGACATTACCAGACCCTATCAGGAGACCCTATCACTAGACAGCACTCTCGCTTCCTCTCACGTCAATCCCGTATCCCTTTTTTCCTCTAAAAAAACGAAAAGATCGTCATTGACAGCCTTCCAGGAAAGCAGAAGCCCGCAGTTGTGAAGAAAAGGCAACTCAGATACCTCAAGTACTTCTGAGGCATCCGCAGCTCATGCCGTTCGTAATAAGAGGCTGCTGCGTCCGTTCTCGGACTTTTATCTTTGAAATAAAATCAAACCGCCTTCTGCCAAATATTCTCTTCAACTTTTTACACTCAAAAATCTGAAGAATAATGTTTGACTTTCACTTTAAGGGTGTGTTTTATTCCACTGGCAACACTACTGACTATTCCAAAGCGTGAACGTCCACGTCACAAACCCTGGGTAAAGGGATCACATTCATGACGGCATGATCACAGCAGATAACGAGAGGATGAAGGGCGAATTTCTGGCGCCTCAAAACCAAAACCAAGCAGCTAAGAGAAGGCAACCACGACAAAAAATCAACCAGAGAAGGAATTGGAAAACCAATCTGGGGTAGAAAACCCTTTTATTTCGCGTATCTACATACAAAATAAAAGTATTTTTTAGTGCCGCGAGAGCGGTTAAAAATAGCACCACTGGTTATGTTTTTTCAAGAATCACTACGGCGATTACATCAATAAACAATCATTCTGGCTTCGAAATATGAGAGAAATGAAACGAAACGAAACAAAACGAAACGAAACCGAAATGTTTTCTGCAGTGATTCCCATCGTCGTCGGGAGAACCCGACAAGGCACCGAAAGAGGAAAAAAAAATTCTCACGTTATTTTTGTTTATGCTAGTTCTACGTTGAAACATGCCATTCATCATAATATATTTTTTTTAAATAAGGAAACCTAGAAAACATATATTTGATAAGGTACATTTCACTCCGCTATACCTTATTGATTCGAATAAAAGGTTGTTGAGAATATCAAAGGTCAAGTTTTGTTTTATCGCGTTTGCAGATTGTCAAACTTCAAGCAGTTTTCTAGAAATCGCTGACGTGTTCTTATTAAATTATATGAGAATTCACATTTAGTTTAGTTTATTTGTAAGCCGTGACAAAGTAACAGTCATGTTCTAAAACCAATCGACATATTTAATTCAATTTAGTGATTCTACAGAAAAAATCGCGAAGTTGGTGATTCAAATATTAATTTCACATTAAAACTGATTTTTGCGGCGTGAAATTGATTTCTTGTTCATTCCTGTGGAATATTTTTTATGAAATTTTACCAAAAAATATTAATTCCTTTTCTGGAATTGTAAAAGGAATATCTCACTTTCAACAAAATCTTACGTAGCAATTCTTTCCCGTTTCAGAGTTTTAATGGGAAAATCAACCATGGTTTTATGGTTTGCTGAGATTTATTGTATTTGGCATCTGCTACTGTTTATATGCAAGTGTAGTATGAAATTATGAGATTGACAAATATATTTCAAAGTATACATCATAATATTTAAATCGAGATCATCATACACTCCAATTACGAAAATTCTATTCAAGGGAAATTTAACCATATTTGTGGTAATTACGCGGGTGACAAGTTCTCTATAGGTTATCTGTGTTCCTAGTAACATTGATTTCAGTATATTTTGCTGATAGATATTATTATACTAGATAAATATAAATATGTATTAGATAAAAATAATAGAAATTATTATCATCATATCTGTTCACACCCAACGATTTATAGGGTAATGCATTTATAAACTTTATTGTATAAACGACCTTTAAAATAAAAAATAACACATTCATTACAAACTAAAATTATTCAAAACGTACGTTTATTGTAAAAAAACTAATACATAAATAGATTCTTGTCATATTAGTAGGAAAATTCTATTTTGTAAAACCCCTTCGGATACATCGAACAGACTAACATCCAGAGTGATTTTGTTCAGCAGATAGGTATTAATTCTAACAGGCATAACCATCGGCAGGTTAGTCCTGTATATTGGAATATAAAACAATATATTCTGAAGCTATCTTAGGTCATTTTTAGGAATATACAAACCAATGCTCATCATCATCTCAGAATTATCGACCATACCGCCCAACAATCGATAAAAATGTGATGTCAAATACTACATATTTCTTCTAGTCTCCAATTTTTTGTAGCCATGCATACCCTGAAGAAACTGGTTTCGGTAAAGTCAAGTTATAATGACACTCACTCCTCAAGAGATGTTGCTGCGGTGCCAGTCATGACGTAAGAGTGGATGGAGCCATGTGGAATGATGCAATCAGCAAAAGGTGGAAAGTAATCACTCAACCGGCTTTCAGATTCAGCGCTCTCTTGCAATAGGACGTATTTCTTTATATTTCTATGTCTACAATAACCATATCTACCATCAAGTTATTAAAATTACTAAAGTTGAACCCACACCTGTGCCTTTCTGGCGACTTAATTTGATTATTCATACCTTTTTTCCTAGAATTTTACCAAAGCAATAAAAAAGGCGCAGCATGTGAATTGTACATTTGTTTATATCAAACTGGTGCCTTACTAGTTAAATATTATATTCGGAAAATGCCACCTTACAAATCATTATCAAACGTACCGTTTTCTATGTGCATGACTTTTGAAGCTATCCTTGCAAACTGTTTTCTTAGCAAAATAAACTTATTAAGTTGCAAGGTCTCAATTGTTCAGTGATTATTCCGCACTGAACAAACAAAATTATTATTTTATTAGGCTAGAAAATAAGTTTTCAAAGTGAAAATTGCACAATTACTATTATCTGAAACCATTTTCCTCATTACATTGCCAATTTTCTCTCTTAAAATTAGAACATATTGTTGTCGTGAGTCGCAAAATCCCCATGTCCTTTTACTGGGTATGTGATGCTGACTTGTTTGTCTGCAGATAATCTCAGAACCCTCGGATGTTTTCCTTATACTATTTCGCATAAGGGTTGTTTGAATGTTCAACCCTTATTCGAGCATAAACAAAATGAAACTTAATCTCACACACGTTTTCGGCCATTTTGGAAATAAAACCTCACCTGAAACATACTCCTGAAACTCCTGAAATCCTGAAACACAAACGCGAAATAGCCAACGAAGTAATTATGCCTTACTAGAGTATTCTCTTGTTACTAAAGTCAACAGCCGAGTAATCCCGATAAACTCATACTATGTAGTCTTTCAGCGTCTATAGACCCTTAGAGCGAATTTTTTAATTAAAAATATCATGTTTAACTTCTTTTTGGTTGTTGACGCGTATTTTTTTAATATTCTTTAAAGATTCTTGAAATTCAATACAAAATTAGAAAACGTTTTTAAATATGATATATTACTGAATATTTCATGTATCAGAAAATAACGAGCATCTTTTGGTTGATTTTTAAATAAAAAATATGAGTCTGCTATTTTTAGAACTGGGATAATATACCTACATAAGAAAAAACATCCATTCGCAACGTGAATGTAAAATTAAAGTATGTGCAAATTTCTCATTTTTTTATACCTATAAATGTGAATTTTAAACATCATTAAAATGCATACATAAATTATCTTACATGTTTATCAATTAAATCTTGAATTTATATTTTTTTAGTCATTTTTCCAGTACTGCCATCGCAACCCAGTGTTTATTGGTTCTAAATGTACATCTACATGTTAATTAACACTAATATGATCCCTATTTTTTAGTTATCTCTGCCTCGGTAAAGACATACCCTATTGTGGTGTCTTAGAAGTAGGTACCGCCAACCGTCGGGCATAGACAACAAACATGACAGGTTGGCAACACAGAGGATCAGTGACGTAGGTAAGCGTATAAAAGCACCGACGCACTGATCTTTCTCTACGTCTGCAGCCCGCTACCTACAACTAAGATACACGATTTACGTATTCCGAAATTATTTTCAAGCACGTAGTAGAAAAAAGGTATTAACTTCAGTTTCCAATTTTATTAGTTAAATATTCTGTAACATATCTCATTCATTTGATTGTATTTTATATTTGTTTTAATAAACATCAACAATACTTTGAGTTTGTCCGAATTTTTGTAGACAAAGATTGGATTCAATTCCCTGGGTAGCTGTTAATATTAAAATATTACAACAGTGAAAAATAACATTTTAGATAGGGTAATATAGAAGTCTAGGCATCTACAGGGCTTATGACATGTCATTGGCTTCTTTTTTTTATATAAAAAGAAATATTTGCGTTCTTATGATTAACCCAAATATTTCATTTTGAGGACTATTTTATTTATTTATTTATCTTTTAAGGAAATCATTCAGTCTTTATATAAATACAAGGTACAAAAGGACAATTAAAAAAAGTAAGGCTAATTACAGATTTCACATTTATTTATTATGAATGCAGAAGGAGAGGGAAAAAATTGTTAAATTCTAATAAAATAAATGTATAAAAATATAAACATTAAATATAAAGTATATAAAAAGGAGAAGACATTATATAGCTCCAACTTTGCGTTCCTCTCCTCTCTCTCTGCTTCCATGAACATTTATATTTCTTAATAAAAATTCACAATTGACAATAATTAATGCAGGTTGCAGATGTACATATGAATAAGTAAACATCAAGAGTTTTAATTAAAAGTTAAAATTAATATTAAGAGTTTAAATTAAAATTAATGTTTTAAATCCAAAATTAAAATCAAAAGTTCAAATTATAAAAGTTACAACCAAAAGATAAAATTAAGAGTCCAAATTAAAAGTTAAAAGATAGTCGGGAGATAAATTTAAAATGTCTTTAACAGATCTGATAAAAATATAGTATTTACAGTGTAATATGTCGATGTCATTCAAACTGTCACTATAGGTAATCTGTATTCTTCAAAGAGTGCTATTTTTTATATAATTAGTCACTGAGTTAGGAATGTCAAAGAGTACAGATTGACGAGTACGATTTTCAACGAGTTGTGAAAAACTCACTATTAGAAAATGGGAATCAAGTTGGGGTAGAGTGGGAATCGATGAGTCCGAGACACTAGCCACAGGACCACAACCAGATTTGAAGTTAAAGAGCTGAAACCTTTATTTATGCGGGTGACATTCATCTAATTAAATTATTTCACCCACATAGGTACTGGGCAACGCCTAAAATTATGTTTTTAAATTTCTATACTTCTTCATGGAGAAGGTGGATTTATCAACAATATTTTGAGTTTGTCCAAGGTTTTGTAGACAAAGATTAGATTCAACATCCTGGGGAGCAGGTAATATTAACATATTACAACAGAGATGACGACAATTTTAGAGAACGTAATATAGAAGTTTAGGAATCTACAGGGCTTATGACCTGTCATTGGCTGGTTTAAGTTTCCGCTACACACTGTGTAACATTCACCATTCCATCCATATTTGAAAACCTATATTATTCCTATTCTTTCATCTGAGGTTAAGTAAAGAGGCCACTTAAACCAGCCAATGGCAGGTCATAAGCCCTGTAGATGTCTAGACTTCTATATTACCTTCTCCAAAATGCTCTCCATCTCTGTTGTTATATCTAAACTTTAATAAAAAGTGTTTAAAACTTATGTAAGTACCGATTGATTGTGAAGGTCAAGCGTGAGATGTTGATGTAGGACTTCAGACGACTTCCTACACCACATTTTAGCCTGCACTGAAGGAATAAAAACATCTCTGCTTAGCGTATACACGCTGATCGACCTGCCTACAGAGACAATAGTAGAGTCGACAATTGGTGATCAGCACAACTGGCGACCCTGACAATTCTGCCGTCATAAGAAAGAAAGACGTTTCTACAAAAAACAAAAAACGGATAAAATAAATATTTTGTAGCTCGGAGATTGAAAAATTCGCTGTGTGAAAAATACTACAAAAAAAAGTATATTATTATGCGACAGTATGTATTATAGTTTGTCCTAACGGAATATATGTATTTATTTTAATAAATTGTACGTTACATATTTAAAAATTAATATATTTTTTTTCTTTTTAATAAAAAAAATACAAGAAAATATGTTATACTTCAATAAAAAGACGTTTTTTAGCTAGAAGCGCCCTTTTTATTTAGGAATTAAGGAAACGTTTTTTTTAGTGTTAATATGCAAATTGATTCTATTCAACTAAATAAAATAGGCGTTACTGGCCATTTACAGTTTTCAACATTTATCGCCGACCTAATAATCAATTAACTTCGAAATTACCAGCAGATCTTAAATTTAATTGAAAATTAGTAGGTACATTCATTTCAGATGTTTTTAAAAACGGAATAGAAGAAAAAATAAGTATTTTAATTAGTCTTTAATAATTATATTAGTCAAAACAGCCTTTTATATTTAGTAATCTTCAAAACTTTTTGCAATTTAGTCTCATTTATTAGTGAAAATAATAGGGTTGTGGTTATTTTAGGAAGATAGATGTATTTTTAGTAGATGCTTTTTTTTCCTGTTCCGAATATGTATTTAACTCATTTTCATAAAAATGTTAGATGCGTCCTTCTTTCTTATGACGGCAGAGTTGGCCTCTCCATTCTTGTAAGCAGGCAGTTACAAAACCTCACTCCTAATACTATTTGTATATTATTCTATTGCCCATTTCACGCATACCGTTTAAATCCACACGATACGGTAAAATTAGAGTGGATTGACATTTAAAACGTTCCTTTGTAATTCAATTTTTTAAATTTATTTTTTTATACATTTTATCATAAATACAATTTTATGTTCACTTTGCCCAGCTAACAAGGGTACATACCCCGTTCCAAGATAGGCAATTACATTTTAATTCATGATAATGGTTTACGAGTTAATAAATAGCACAGACTAATAAAATATAAACTTACTCGTATAGTCATTTTGATACATTTACATACGCACATACACATACATACATACACACATATAATAACATACATACATACAAATTCATACATATATATATATGTATATATATATATATATACATAAACACACATGTAGATATGCATACATACATACACACCCATGCGCATACATATACATAAATTCATAAATCATAGAGAATTTATTTAATATAATGCGAAACTTCATGATTGCCATTTGTAGGTATAATAAAATTACATTCAGCGGATATTTTCACGTAAAATACATGCAAAAATAAATCTAGTTGAGATTAGTCGGATTCATTGTGTATTGGTTATTAAAAAAAAATAGCGAAAACACAAACAATAAAAATATAAATCCACCCATTGTTTTGAATTTTATCGTGCCATGTGGATTTTTAACTCTTAAAAGGCTGTGCTTCGAAATTCCTTCACGCGCGGTGATGTAACATCATGTTACTTCAAGCAAAAGACAGAATATTCATAAGTTCAGATATTTATTTTAAAAAAAAGACTAACCGTTAAATAATTTTAACCGGGAAAGGGAGAATACAATTTACGTCTGTTATAGCAAAATAATTTAATAACCATAAATACGCTGGTTGTAAAACTAGCGTGCACTCCTGGTTACTGCCAGTAACCGACCAATCGAACGAATTTCTTCTTTTGTTTTTATCTCTTTCACTCGAACGCCGGCCACAGAACAACGTCTCTGTCTTCCTTGTTATACGTTCTATTTTCTTGTTTTTTTATAGTGCAGTAAATCAGATTTATTGTGGTATCGGCATTTCTTTCATTCGTATAATTGAACGGAGTTATGAAGAAACCAGCCGGCCATAGAAAAGTGATACTGAGATAATAGCACCTTTGTGAAAAGAGTGAATAATTAAATCTACAAAACGGTTGGAATGTTTTAGACTTTTACAAATGATAATCAATGAAAACAATTTTTTTTCTACTACAAACAATAATCTAATTTTGTACGAGTATTTGACCAGTTTTAATGATTTTTGAAGTACCGTAAGATTTTTCTTGTCCTGTGGATGTTTTCTGCAATTTGAGAAATGCCGTATTTGTGATCGACACTATTTTCAAAAGGTGATTACTAAAGTTTGTTGTATTAAAGCGGTCTTGCTGTTTTTAGCAGAACATAGAATAGACCTTACTGCACCCGATAACACCAATATCATTTTTTTTCAAAATTGTGCTGCTTTCTGCATAACTACGTTCAATTATTCTTCGCATTTATTTGTTCCATCTGCCAGTCTGTAGCACTAACTATGCACAACACTCTTTCTTCTATCGTTCTTGATCTAATTATAATGCTTTATATTAATCTGTTGATATATTTTACATGCCCCTAAATTTATTTAAAAATAAATGAAGACTCATTATTTCTGGCTGCGATACGATCTCACTTACTATTTAATGATGCTCACACTTACACACACCTGAACACTTACTTCTACACTAATAAACACAAACACATATCCACACTTACTCTCATACAAATACACATAAACGCACCATTTTGTTGTAACACAATTTTATAATATGTATGATTCTTATTTAGAAACTTTGCTGGTCTGTCTTTAAACTGTATTTTATTTAATGTTACCATAACATGGTTGACTATTTGTTTCTTTAAAATAAGTACACAATACTAAATAAATAAATAAATAAATAGTAAGAATAAATCTGCTTAAAGTTAAAATCTGGCATATATATAGAAATTTGATGTTCGAAATCCGATGTCAATACGTCCATTTGAGGATTAAAGAAAAAAGTATTTGATCATTTCAATAGATAAGAGAGACATATCAAGTCTTTTCTTCTAAGATGTAGACTCAGGTTACACCACAGCCACACAAGAGTTTAAATGATGATTATTATTGATTATTTTGCATGTTGGTTTTTTTTTATTTTCAAACCATAAACAATTTTCCAGATACATTAAAATATTAAAGTACCTTAGGGAATGGAACACGAAAGTCCGCTTTTTGCCGTTTTGAAGAAAAAAATGCAAAAATTTTCGCAATGAATTATGTATTTTGTGCTTGAACAAAATACCAAAGTCCGCTTTCGTTATAAAAATGTTTTTTTATGTTGAAATAAATACCTCTAGTCTCCTTTGTTTAATGCAAAAAACATCACTAGTATACGTATACGCTATTTTAATATGTATTTTTAATACCAAAATAAATATTATATAACATAGAAAAATATATACAGATTGAAATTACCCCATTTAGTTCGAAAAGATATATATTACACAAACATCACTCTGTCAGATTTAAAATTTACAGTAAAATTGAATTATGTAACGTAGTAGACATTATAATAATAAATATGTTTATCTCCTTTCCACTCCTTATTCTCTTTTTAAGCATTCTTGTCCTAATCCTGCCCAATTTACAATAACTTACTGTTCTTAAAAATAATTTTTTTTTGATTATTGAAAAATATTTACGAGTACATGAAAATACCATTTTTATATGCATAAACTGATATGTATTTATTTAATATGTAATATATTTTCTTTACAAACTTTGTATACTTTGTGGAAATCTGTTATTAGTTTTGAGTTTATACACTATTTCTGTTTGTTAGCTATAAATATTTATGTAGAACTGTTGATTTACCAAATAAAATAAAATTATCGTGTTTCGGAAATCTTACAATCACAAAACGTTGTTTCGTCAACAATCAGTTCATTGCGATTCCCGTGGTTTAAGGTAATGATATTCTAAAACGTTTGACAATAATAATGTCACCTTTTATCGCAATTACATTGACAAATAATTTTAGTATCGTAGCCGCCGGCGCGTGTTCTGTTTAAAAATATTTTAATTATTTCATTCACTAGTTACAAGAAACATTGAATTGTCAATCTAGCCAATATAATTATATTGCCGTTTATTTTGTAATAATTAAGTCATGCAGTTATGCCATATTGAAAAAATACTGCTTAGATTGTGTAACCTTGCGTGAGTTAGTGATTTATTGGTGATTAAAAAAAAAGTTCATAATGGAGTTCTGGTACCAACCCTAATGTATGGAAGCGAAGCATGGAGTTGGAAAAAAAGGGACGAAAGTAGACTGAATGCTGTTGAAATGCGATCCCTCAGGCGAATGTGCGGAAAAACAATGTATGATAGGTGCCCTAATGTCGAAATTAGAGCAGAATGCAAGGCTGAGTTAAGCATTATCGACAAAATTAAGAAAGGTCTTTTGCGATGGTTCGGTCATGTGGAGCGAATGAATGATGAAAGAACGGCTTAAAAGATTTACGATGCGAATGTGTCTGGTTGTAGAAGTCGAGGAAGGCCGAGAAAGACATGGCATGATCAAGTACAACAAATTCTTGAAAGTGGTCATGTGAAAAGTCGGAATAATCGACGTGCGTGCATGAGAAGATGTATGAATGTGAAGGAAGCAAAGGAAGTGCGCCAGGACAGAGTGGTGTGGCGTTCTATCCTCTCTGCCTACCCCTCTGGGGAAATGGCGTGATGGTTAGTTAGTTAGTTAAAAAAACAGAGAAGAGACGCAAATTCAACAAGTTAAACTCGGTAAGTAGTGAATGTTTTTTTTTCTAATTATCTTATTTAAGCGTGTTATTGTACTACAATACAAAAAAAATACACATGAATTCATTGTTTTGATGTTTTTAGTTTGTAATAGTCAATTCGATCCGTTGAATACAGAATATGATGACTCATAACTCATGTTTAAACGCTCAGTCATGCCCAACGCGTATTTAGTCGTTCTTTGACCACGCCAGCCGCGCTTGACGCTTGGAATCGAACCAAAATTCATACATATAGCATGAAAGCATGTAAAACATTGATATGTAATATATATAGATAACACTCCATACCAATCCGAGCTAAAAAGTCGTCCCCAAAAGAAAAGGGAATTACCAGCGGAGCAAGTATTGTCACGTCATATCACGTCGACTTTGGCAAGCAAAACAAGTAGTACAGTAAAAAGCACAGACTTTTTACATTGGTCTACTGTAAGTTCTATTCAGTATGTCGCTCTCTTTCGCATACGCATCATTTTTGTTTATCGTTTCACTAAACGCACGACTAACTGAGCAGGACAGAGACAGGAGATAGCTTACGACTGGTAACATATTTAAAAAAAAAACGTTTTCGAATATTTAAATAGCTATTTTAAACGATTATTTTTTATTATAAAAACATTGCTTACTGGTGAAATGTTATACCGTCGCTTTTTATATCTTTTTCATGTCGAATTGTGCAGTATCTTGGCGTACATATAGACATTTTAATTATTGCGACCAGAAAAATAACCGGAGAATCCTAGTAACAGACGTAAAGTACATTCTATTAAACATATGTCAATTGGCCGCTGGTTTAGGGAACATATTGTGAACGCTCATTTTTACTCTAGTTATATACCTCAATTTGTAAAAACCTTTCGGATAAACGTCAAACTACTACTAGAAACTCTTCTTGCTTAAAAGGCTGCAGTGATAGAAATACGGTTTTCGAATAAAATAAATGTGAGTTAATATTATTTTTGCATTCCACAACATTCGGTGAAAATAAATAAATGATTCAAAATTAAAATGAGTTTGAGAAAAGAATCTGATCAAGATCCACCAAAAACGAATGTTGATTGATATCGTCAAAATACAATCTTTTTTTATATCCCAAAAACGAGTATCTTCTTTTTTTGGTAGCATATATATGATCGTTGAATGCAGCCCCGGTATTAATAAAAAAACTAATTAACTATGAGTACGTTTTCGTATCACTGCTTTTAAAAATATTTTACCGTGTATCTATGTATTTTTATATCAACGTGGAATACATAATATACACATTGCATCAGTTATTTTTGAACATCATTCTCTTCCCACGAAATGTGCTACAATTGTGGGTGTTAAAATTACCTTTGCAAATATTACAATTTAAAGATTTAAAATGGCCATAACTTTAGGGACCCAAAAACGTTTCATATGCGTTCGTTCAATAACTGATATTATATCATTTTTTAATCCAATTTCAAGAATGTGCAGGTTGTATAATAATATTGAAGAACGTTAACTTTCATTTTTTATGGCAGGTTTGAGTAATGTATGCGAGGTACTTTTTTATACTTGTATAGGATTTGATGCATGGGGAGCTTCTACCCAGTTAAGAGGTTGAGAAGAGAACAATGCTGAGGGTTGAAATGTATTTATTACTTAATGAATAAATAGAGTAACAGAGAAAGTAACTGCGTAGACATTTAATCTTACATCACTGAGCACTGAACTGGACTACATGTTAGAACTGTCTGGAGTCTATCTGCACTACATGTTGTAATTGCATTGTATGAACTAAGTTTTTGAATTATATTTTGTGGCAAATTGACTGCATCAGCAAGGGCAAATTGTCCATATACTTGATTATGCGTAGCTTACAATTATATAAACTTATCAATATTTTATATTTTATAGTAGTTAGTCTTCCTCCAAAAATAAATATACACATCTATAAGCCCAGCGCTCAGCTTGTTTCCAGTGGGGGAAAGAAACTGGCCGATTGCTGCAGCATATTTCTTCATACAAAATGAACACTATATTTTAACATCTCAAAACCCAGAAGGTATATTTGCCTTCCTAAGTTTAATCACAGATTACAGATATCATTTGAAGCATCTAAGAGTAAGGAGAATAGTATTTCGAGTATTATTTTCTAGGGATTCATTTCCTTTGATAGGATTCTGTTGACATATAGCACCAGTTCTTTCATCCGCCCGTCTAAGTTGCGTTCCACCGGTGCTGCGTCAATTTTTAGCTTTATTAATTTTTAGAAGAAAACGAAGCTGACGGTGGTGGTCACGTAGCAGGTAACATTTTTGTTGCAATATTTTTGCGAATATATCTTTACATATTATAACAAAGATGACGAACATTTTAAAGAAGGCAATAAAGAAATTTAGGCATCTACAGAGCTTATGACATGTCATTAGCTGATTTAAGTGGCCACTTTACACACTGTGTAACATTCATCATTCTGCACATATTTGAACATCCATATTACTTTCATATGTTGATGTTTGTGAAGTTAAAAATCTGAATTATTTATGAGAGTGAGATTCATTTAAATGAATTATTTCACCTACATAGTAGGCAACGCCTGAAATTTTTATTTTTTTACTGAAGTAAAAAAATATGACTTAACATTAATTCATCATCATCACTCCCTTTCCGCACCTAATGGTGCATAGGGCACTGCATTGGTACACCAATCGCAGCATTTCTTGATCTTTTTTGTTACATGAAGGTAAGATGATCAGTCTTACGCTTCAGGGGCCAGTCCAAGGACTATGAAATATTCTCGTGTAAAAACACTCTTTCAAATAATATTTCATATCAACCATGTCGGGAATCGAACCCGAGACCTCTTGCATGGTAGACAAATACACTGACCATTACACCACGAAGCCGACTAATCAATAAATAACTCGTAAAATTGAAAATGATGTTTTTTATACAAACAATTTAGTCAAAACAAGAATACCAGTCTCTTCTAAAATATCGAACCCCCAACCCCTTTTCTTACTCAAACTCAAAAACAGACTATATCTCCAAAATATCAAATGGAAACAAATTTAAGATTTAAGTGCCATTCATTGTTATCGTCTCATCATTTTTCTCGACAGTGACATGAAACGCCTATTAGTGATCGTAAAAATAGAATTAATAAAATAAACTGAAAATTATTAGGCTTCCTGTTGTATTTGCGTGACGAATAACATAACTTTTTAACATTTCCTCAATATATGCAAACGGTATAAATCACTTTAAGAAAATTGTATTTGATATTTTTTCTCAACGTGTATAGTATTGAGGTATACGAGTATAAATGGTACACAGCCCAACCCATTCTTAGAATTTACCCCTAGCGGTTCAAGGCTTCCTGAAATTCAGCGAATCTTTCATCCCCGAGCGAGATCGCGCAACGTATTCTGAAAACACGTTAACCCTCTAACTACCGAAGGTTAGAGTAACGGCTTATATGTAGCTAACAAGAGGGTTGTAATGGCTTGACCCATGCAGTGCCCGGTAATCACATCACGATTTTGTAGGTCAAAAACAACTTGAATACATGTTTGTATTATTTGAATGCTGCGAGTTTAGAGGTTAATAGGGATCAATAACATTTTTGCCTTGTGAATAACAAAATGTTTGTATTTTCTATATTCTCAAATGTATATCGTCAATATTCTACAATATCTCACAACTGCAAAAATAATAAATTTTAGCATGTACCTACTCAAGCGGAATGTTTCAAATATAATTTATTTTAAACCCTTTTAGGTTATATGTAATAAATAATAACGAATTGCATTGGTAAATTGGATATTTTGAAGTACGATACCCTCCTTTTAAAGCTTTTTATTATAAGCTACCTACATTAATTTACAAAATAATGACTAACATTATTTTTTTGTAAATAAGACCAGAGGAGTTGTGTAATTTACACCCGATTAATCGTCTCCATTATTTAATCAAAAATCCATAATTTCGGATTTATGGATTTTGACAAAATACTTTGATGTAACTTCTTTACGACTCTTTAGTGTCTACTGGTTCGACATGTACTCGTCTCTTCGTCAGGACACTCAATTTACTAAACTTTTTCTTGGCTAGATAATGACAGGTCATAATCCCTCTAATGCAAAAACGTCTATATTATTCTTTTTAAAATGTATTTTCTCTGTGTTTCAATAAATTTAGATCTAAATAACTCCCTAGGGAGGAAATCCAGCCTGTCTGCAAACATTTAGACAAACTCAAAACATAGCTGAATTTATCTACTACTTTTCCTTATCTACGAGCATTTAAAGCAGATTAAATCGGCAACTTTTCTTGTCTACATGCATTTAAAGGAGATTAAATCTGCCATTTTTCCTTGTCTACAAGCATATAAAGCAGATTTAATCTGCAACTCTTTCTTGTCTACAAGCATTAAAAGCAGATTAAATTTGCAACTTTTGTTTGTCTCCAAGCACTTAAACCAGATTAAATCTGAAACTTTTCTTTGCTACAAGCATTCAAAGCAGATTTAATCTGCAACTTTTTCTTTTCTACAAGCATTTAAAGCAGGTTTAATCTACATTTAAACCAGGTTTAATCTACCTTGTTTATTTGATGACCCGGCTATTTCCCAACAAATACCACTTAATGGTCTTCATAAGACTGATAACTATGGTTTCCAGGTACTTTTACCCAAAATGATCAGACTTATGAGAGAAAATCCGGATCAGAATTATTTTGGTTATAAACTAAATAACTTTATTTTTCAAATCAAAAATAAATAATAATATTCAATTAATTCTTTATACTAATAATCAACCTGGATTGTATTTTTTTGTTTTTACTTTTTTTGTTTCTAGTTTTATATAAATTTCTTGTTTATTATAATACGTGTTTTAAATTGACTTTATAAAAAAAAATGGAAAAAAAAAATATATATTTTCAATATATTTATTTAAAAAAATATTTTTAATATTAGTAACATTCACCGTTTGTTGATTCTCTCGAGAGTTAAATTGATACGTTAGTTGGCTCTTGGGCCATGAATACGCAACCCCTGGCGTGTGGAAGTATTCCGCTGGAGCGTTTTATGAAGGTATTCCCAAATGAAAATCCCGCCCTGGAGATTTGGGGATTATGGAATATCAGCGAAAACGTTAGAAGAGCGAAAAACCCTGGAAAAGCTGAATACGGGAGAATCTCTATCCATAAAGATAATGCTACACGACCAAACATCCAATAAGGAAACTTACTGCTTTTTCAATTTAATAAAAAAAGTATTATCCAAAGTGACGAATCACAATCATAATCCTCTTTCCGCATTAAATGGTGCATACGGCACTGCATTGGTAAACCAAGTACAGATTATTTCGATAATCTAAGTAAAGCGATCAGTTCTACACTTCAAGTGCCAGTTCAGAAACAATAAAATATGAAATTTAAGCAAACTCTAAAATCAATATTTTACGACTACTTGCCAGCAATCGATTCCAGGACCTCAAAAATGAAAGACAAGCGTGACAGTCACTACACCATGAGGTGGATTTATCTCCACTCGATTATATTATTAAGAATTTTTACTTGAGAGCAGCCATCGAGCGTCCAGTCTCGACACGAATTTGAGTCTCGAGACGGAGACAAGACTCAGTGACCAAGTCTCGAAGTTTCGAGACTTTTCGAGACTTTGATACTTCCAATACTAATGATAGTTCGTATGAAAAATTCGTGAATGTACTTGTAGGGTCCATAGTCCATAATCGATGATACACTCGTATTGAATTAGTTCACCTGAAATAGACTAATGATCGACGATACAATGTCATCATTTTCTATCGAATCCAATACATACGTAAAACGAAACTAATAAACTAGGAATTTAATAAATTGCCACAAAAATTTAAAGTACCTATTTCAAAATATAGAAACAGGACGTGCGAATTGAAGAATTATTTTTTCCAGAAGTACTTTGAATAAATAATGTTAGTTTATAGAGAATGCGCATCTTGAACATATACCTTTTAATATTTCACCGTTTTTGCTTGTATATGTAATTTTTTCTACTATTTAAATGTTATTTGTGTTTTTTTCTTTTTATATACTTTTTTTGGCTTGTATACATAATTTCAATTTTTTCAACGTTTTTGATAAAAAAAATTAACCTGTATTGGGTGTGCGCATATTTTGTTAATTAAAAAAATTATTTTATTTTGTACTAGTTCAGTATGTATATATACATCCATGTAATTTTTAAACTTTTTCAATTTTCTTTCCCAGATTGCATAATGTAAACATTATTTGAATTTATTTCCATGCCTAGTATTCTGTTTATTCTGTTATTTTCAAGTATTTTTCATACCCTTTTTAATTTGTAGTATATCATATTTTTAATTTTTCTGCTTTTGTAAATAATATCATAGTTTAAAATTTAAAAACGTCTCTAAAAAAAATATTATCTGTATGTCCCTAAATGAGTTTTTTTTTAAAAAACTCCTTGGGAATATTGTATATAATTATGTATAATATGTTTTCAATATAATAAAATAAAATAAAAAAAACTCTATGAGTATTGCACATGAAATCGGAGGGCATCGTTTTGCAATACATTTACATCGTCCCCACCATGAAGAAATGAACTACAAAGGAACGTCATCTATAAGAGACCATAGGACGCAACGCCAGTCAGTCAGCCCATTCAGTCAGTCAGCCCGTTCAGTCAGTCAGCTCAACAAGTTCGATTCAGTCAGTCAGACCAGTTCGAAGACGTTACTCAGTTCCAGCATGTAGTTTCAAGTGCAATTACTTCAATTCCTCATCGTCGAAACACTCGCCCGGCATAATTCATTATTTATTCGCCATGTAATGCCAAGATAGAATCGTGGAAAAAATATTGCTCAATACAAAACAAGGAAACAGCTTGGTCTGCTATATACAGGGTCCTAGCAAAGAATGACAACAAGAATCCTCCAATGTCTCTTAAAAATGGAGACACAGTTTTCAAAACTGCTGAAGACTCTGTGCAGGGTCTTTTGGAACACTTTTTTCCAGACGATGACGCCACCTCAGAATTAGTGCTGCACTCTGAAATAAGAAACGAAGCTCAACTTTCATCTATTGAACCAGACGACCCACTATTTACCAAACAAGAAATAGTTAATATACTACGGAATATGAGCCCCAAAAAAGCACCGGGCAATGACTACTTTACATTAGATATATGCACTAAGGTCACAGAACTATTTGAAAGTGAAGTTTTAGAAATGTACAACGCATGTTTACGACTTCATTGCTTTCCTATCTGTTGGAAGTGCTCTAATGTTATTGCTATACCAAAACCTGGCAAAGTCGAGAAAAACGATGTTAAATCATATAGACCTATTGGGCTCATTCCAGTTTTTGGAAAGGTTTTGGAGAAACTTATGATTGAAAGAATTTCTTGGCATCTTAATAAAAAGCTAAGCCCAAAACAATTTGGCTTCACACCCCAGAAGTCTACCGAAGACGCCTTAAATGCAGCCATCAGCTCTATAAATGAAGGAAAAAATAGCCGCCAAATCGTCATAGCTGTCTCATTGGACATCCGTGGAGCCTTTGATCATGCTTGGTGGCCATTCTTAATATGTCAACTACGTCGAAAAAACTGCCCTAAAAATATTTTGGAACTAGTTATCGACTATCTTGAAAACAGAGAGGTCAAAATAACACACGCAGATATAACTAAACACAAAAAGACTTCACAAGGATGTATTCAAGGTTCAGTTTGTGGTCCAAGCTTTTGGAATATAATTTTGGATGATCTTTTACAAATAGATTTTGGAAATGGAATTAACATACAAACGTTTGCTGATGATGTTTTTCTGACAGTTAGAGCTCAACTTATGTCTGAAGCCGAAGAAAGAACAAACTGTGCCCTTTCGACAATAGCTGATTGGGGAAAAAAGGTTAAACTTAACTTCTCAGAGGAAAAAACGAAAGCGATGTTAGTAACCAAAAGAAAAGAAACTCTTCCTAATTTATTCATGAACGGTGTAAAGCTAGCTCTTGCTGACTCTATTAGGGTATTAGGTGTAACTGTAGACAAGCATCTCAACTGGTCACTACATGTGGATAACGTCTGCAAGAAGGCTGCCAATCTTTCTGGAATGCTTGTGAGAGCGGCAAAACCAACATGGGGGTGCTCTCCTGCGGTAATGCAGCAAATATATTATGGTGCAATTGAACCTCTTGTTACATATGCGGCCAGCTTATGGGGTGAAGCGGTAAAAAAGAAATGCAATAAGAAAAAACTTGACAGCTTACAAAGACAATTTGCCATAAGATCTTGCAGAGGATACAGAACCATTTCACTCATCTCTGCTCAAGCTCTAACAGGATTTACACCGTTAGACCTAAAAATTCAAGAAAGGAAGGACATTTATAATGTTAAGAAATTTGGTAAGCTGTATTCCATTCCAGATGATCGCAAGTATCAAGGAACTGCAAACTATTTCGATTTACCTCACCCGTGCGAAAGAATTCCCGAAAATATTCTTTTACTTGACAAAGATATACCTCCTTATGCTCCCAACGAAATTAGAATCTTTACGGATGGTAGCCTGCTCGACGGAAAAGTGGGAGCGGCATTCGTTCCTTTTGAGAGTGATAAAGAATTACCAGGCAGAACATTTAAATTAGATAATTTCTGCTCAGTTTTCCAGGCTGAACTACTCGCAATACGAGAAGCTCTCGAATGGTTATTAAAGAAACCACCAGAGAGATGGGTTATTGCAAAAATATTATCAGATTGTCGTTCGGGCGTTCAAGCTATAACAGATACTCGGTCGGTAAATCCATTCATTGTAGATATTCAGAGTAAAATTAAGCATCTAAAAATAAGAGGGATGAACATTCAAATATGCTGGATAAGAGGACATGCTGGTATCGTAGGAAATGAGAGAGCGGATGAACGAGCAAGATCCGCAACTTGTAAAAGAACGGCACCTTTCTTCTCAGAATTTCCCCTTAGCTTTGCCAAACGCTGTATAAAACAAAATACGCAGCAGCGTTGGGAGGATCATTACCGCGCTTCTTCTGCAGGTAAAATCACTAAAATGTTTTTCCCAACGCTGGCTGATGCAGCAAACTTCCGTCATCATCACCAAAGTACTTTCGAAACGACTCAAATTTTTACCGGACACGGAGCTATGAGAAGTTATCTATATAGGTTTAAATTAAGGAATGATGACTATTGTCCATGCGATGATATTTCTTCACAGAGTATAGAACATCTGTTATTTCAGTGCCCATTTTTCAGTTTGCAACGCCATAATCTTGAAGCAGAATGCAGGAAAGATGGAATATCCTTAACAGATATCCACACTGTAGTAAAAAGTAGTTATCATGCGCCATTGTTCTTGAACTTTGCAACAATGGTGATTGGACTCATAAAGGTAATAAACCAAAATCAGTGATCGAACATCCCATTTCCAAGACAAACAAAAACTTTTTTTTTCCGAGTACCTTAGCCTTGTACATGACACGTAAGGCTACTAAATACAGGGGTCCAAATATATAAAAAAAAAAAAAATAAAAAAAAAATAAAGATCAAACAGCAATCTCGTGTCTTCTCTGTCAATCTCTAACTGGGGCAAGAATTCCAACCAACGCTCAACAACCTAATCTTTCATACTTAATAAATCAAACCATAGAACACTATAGATTAAATTTTCTATTAAAATAAATACACAACATACCATCGTTCCTTATATCACTAAACACACAAATGTATTGTAACGACTTTATTTCACCCTGCCCCAATTAAGTAGCGCGTGATTAAGCACGAGTCTAAATGATACTTTTGCTACGTTAAGATTCAAGCATGGCAATACCACGTCAGACTGTGCATTTCTAGAAAAAGCAAAAGATCGCCCGTAACAAGCGGAGAAACGTGTAACGTGACAAAATTAAAGATGTAGTCCTTTTATATCGAGAAAGCATGGCTTTACGGCATGTAAGCACTATGTAATTGAATTTGTAATCGTATTGTCGTTTTAATTTGCCAGAACACGGAATCTAATAATGTATTTTTATCCATAATTTTAGGCTTCCTAAACACTTCATTTATTTTTTTAAATAATAATCCATTATAAAGATGGTAATATACTATATATTTTAAATATATAAAAAAATAAAATGGGGTGTTTAGGAAGCATGCCGTAAGGCCATGCTTCCTCGATATAAAAAGACTACATCTTTGATTTTGTCACGTTACACGTTTCTCCGTTTGTCACGGGCGATTTTTTGCTTTTTCTAGAAATGCACAGTCTAACATGGTGTTACCATGCCTGAATCTTAACGTAGCAAAAATATCATTTAGACTCGTGCTTAATCACGCGCTACTTACATGGGGCAGAATGAAATATAGTCGTTACAGTATATCACAAAAGTCTTATTAAAATGACATAACAGAGAAATCTTCTTAAATCGATAATTACTCAAGGGCAAATTTAACTTAAAATAAGCACGTAAATTAATACGTAAGTTACGTGCTAGTAATGCATCCTCTACCCTCTAGAGAGCGTTCAGAATCGCACTTCTGCATACTGGTCTCAAAATTTTGACACAAGCATCTCGAGACTTTTGAGACTTTTGAGAAATTTTGAGAGTCTTGAGTCTCGAATGGAAGCCCTAATCGTGAGAGGTAGACGAGTAAAAAATTATTTATTTACAATATTTTAAGAGTATCCAAATTTTTGAAGAAAACTTCTGGTTTTCTTCCTGACGAGATAAACATTAATGTTGATATATTTTTTAGTAAAGTTAAAGTCGTTGAGAATATGGAGTATGAAGGTAGTTATCTTCCATATTCGCGAGTGGTATCATAAAAAAAACCTAAAAAAACCTTCCAGAAGTTTAAAAGAAAAAAATACCGATCCGGTCAAAAATTTCCAAAAACTCAATAAAAAATCATAACTCGTAAACTACGCAAAATCGCGGAACATGCTTGGGGATAATTGGATACCCCTCAATATGAGATATCTACATTTTCCCTTTTATCATCTGGCCTGTATAGTATTATATCGCACTGTTAGAACGAAAACGACTTAATTTAAAAAAATCTTAAAATGGTTAAGATCATAAAACGACTTCAATGAACATTACCCATCTTTCTGCATTTAAAAAAATTCAACATTTGGGTGGGAATAGGACAAAACTGTTACATCGGTCTCTTTGTTACTCAGAGAATTCAGGTTTTGTTTCAGTACGGAAGCAACGCTATTAGTGTTGTGTTTATATAGCGGTGTGAAGAATGCCGAGTGACCGAACGCCGGTTGAGTCGATTTTATTCTGATACAAATGGCAACTTTACTTTGTTTTTTTAAATATTAAGACGACCGATTTAGCTATTGGTTGTTTCGTTCCGACTAACCGATAATCTTAGTGACAAGTTCATGTAATTTCGTGAATAAATAAAAACATGTGTTTAGTGGCTTGATCTGACCTGATAAAAATTGTGTCATTATCTTACGTTTACGTTTTTTTCAATCTAATAATGACTCATTAAATAAATGTCTTGTACACCTAATTTTTTTTTTATTGCACTTTTTTTTCATTGATTCATAGCTGAATGTCTTCGGTATAATTTTTAACCAAAAAGTCGGTATGTGGTTATATACAAATATTTAATAACATTTAGTTATATGTATTTCATTAATATGTAAATTTTTTTCAACTCTGTTTTACCTCTTATGTACTCGTACATTATAAAAAATCTAAAAACTGTAATAATAATTCTAATTAAAAAAATTACAAATTAGGTGATCGAAATACAGTGCATTTGGTTTACTACTGCAGTGCCCTACACACCACTAGGTCCGGGTGATGATGTGAAAACTATAAAGTAAGTATTAGATTAGTTTCTTACTATGTATTCTTTTTTTATGTTTTCACTGCATTTATTACTTTGTTTTAATAATTTATTTTTTTTGCTACGTTTTTTAACTACATTTTTTACTATGTTTTTACTACATTTTTACTATGTTTTTACTACAATTTTACTATGTTTTTACTACAATTTTACTATGTTTTTACTACATTTTTTACCATGTTTTTACTCCATTTTTTACTTTGTTTTTCACTTTGTCCTGTATCTTTATAACTGTTTCTATAAATTGATTAATGTTTTTTATATTTTTTTGACTGTTTTAGAACGGGGTAAATAGCCCTAGTTAGACAGTCAAAGCAACTTTACATAAATTATAATTTTGTGCATGTAATATAATGATAATAAATAAATAAATAAATAAATAGATTCACTCTACGCTAAATAACGAGCAGCAAACTTCTTGTTATTTGTAAATTCATTGTTATTGCATAATTCGTTATGGTGCAAATTCGCGAACCATAAACAAGAATTCCGTTAAAGTTCTGAGTCAAGCCAATCCTTTAACTGCTCTCCCAACTAAACTTTCGCCCAGAACAATGCATTCTCTGAACTGTGAATTCGAGTTATGTCATACGATTCGAGTTATGAGCATTCAGCACTGGCCAAACGTTTGGATGCATGATATTTTGAAAAGATTTCTAAAGCCACGCTATTCAATCTATTCCTCAATGATCTAAAAATATTTTTCTTACTTCATCAATTTGACTGTTCGCTGACGACACTATAATTCTCAAACAGATTGACAGCCCTTCCGATTGTTCACTATTACAATCTGATTTACTGTTTTTAGCACCTGGTGCTCATCCAGTAATCTACATCTCAACTTGAGTAAGTGCAAGGTTATGAATTTTACTACAATATTTGAGTTTGTCCAAATGTTTGTAGACAAAAGACTGGACTTCACCCCCTCGGGAGTCATAAGATTCAAGAGTCATAAAATCAACAAATGGAAGAATTGAACAAATATGGATGTTTAAATATAGGCAAAATGGTGAATGTTACATAGTGTGTAAAGTGGCCACTTAAACCAGTCAATGAATGGTCATAAGCCCTGTAAATGCCTAGACTTCCATATTTCCTTCTTCAGGGTATTCTTCATCTCTGTTGTAATTGGTAATATTTATGAGATTTGTTCGTCTGGAAAATCCAATCATATACTACTACTCACTGAATAATGAAATATTATCATCTGTGTCTAGTATAGGAGATTAAAGTATTATATTTGACAATAAACTTTCTTTTACAATTCATATTGAACATGTTATCAATAAATCTTTAAAACTTTTTGGATTTATTAATAGAAGCACAACTGATTTCAAAAATATCAATACCCTTACAACTCTCTTCTGTTCCCTAGTTCGCCCGCACCTAGAGTATTCCTCTGTTATCTGGTCTCCATATTATGATGTTCACATTAAAAATACTGAATCAGTTCAACATAGATTTTTTTTAAAAGATAGGCTGGAAGTTGAGCTTAGCTAGAGACCAATATTAAATATACCTTCTCTTCGAGACCATCGAAATAAATCCTATCTTCTAGTCCTATTTAAAATTCTCAACTCACTCTTTGTTGTGCCTGAACTACTGAGCCCAATAAAATTAAACATCTCAACCAGAAACCTCAGACAAAACTTACTCTTTCATACCTATAACTATGAAACTAAATATGGTTTTCATTCCCCTATGCCCAGAAGTCATAAGTCTGCCAACAAACAGAGCAGTCTTGATTTCTTTGAAAGCAAGTTGTCTTCTTTCAAACGATCACTGAACCAAATTCATAAATAAACACCCCTCTCCCGCTTCCACTCCCACCAAGTCTACTATATACCATTGTGTCTTTCTTCCTTCATAATAATTTTATTTTTATAAATATGTCCTAAAAATGCCCATTGAGCGTTTATACAAATAAAGCTATTAGTTTACGTTTGCATACATATTTTTTTAATGAATGTTTTTTTTTTTTAAATTAAAAAACTTTTTTAACACGTACGTTTTTTTAAACATCAATTACTTTGTGGTTACTCATTATATATTATCATCGTGATTGTAGAACAATGACGGATGTGTGAAAAATGCGACATTGACTACCTTTTATATTTTATATTGAAAAGCTTTTATAAGGGCTGTATATTCCAGGTTTAAAAAAATACAATAAACATACACAAGCAAACAAACCATCACGCCGTTTCCCTTTCGGGGTAGGCAGAGAGGATAGAACGCCATATCACTCAGTCTTTGCATACAGACCTCGGTTGCTCTACATTCATACATCTTCTCATGCACGAGCGCCGATTATTACTTCTCTTGACATGTCCATCTTCAAGTATTTGATGGACTTTATCGTGCCATGTCTTAATTGGTCTTCCTCGTTTTCTGCATCCATCAACATTCGCATCGTAAATTTTTTTAGCCGTTCTTTCGCTGTCCATTTGCTCTACATGTCAAAATCCAATGCAGCACCCTTTTCTTGATTCTGTCGATAATGCATTTCTCAACCTTACACAGTTCACGGATCTCGACACTTGTGTGCCTATCATACGTCGTTTTACCACACATTTGCCTGAGGGATTGCATTTCAACAGCATTTAACCTACTTTCATCATCATTTTGTTTTGTTTCTGTACTTTTGCTTTATTATCTATATCTTTTTTGTTAACATGTTGTAACTTTATATTTTATTTGTATTTATTTTTATTTAAAAAGGTAAAACATAAACAGAAAAAATATAAAAGGAAAAATTATGCAAAATATCTGCGAAATTGCATAGATATACATAGAAGCATAAGATAGTTAATTATGCTTAGATGCATAAGATAGTTAAAATGGATACGGTATGAAATATCTCCTCAATTAAAAATATTTTTTGGGTGCACTAATTACTTAATTGTCGGCCTCGTAGTGTAATGGTCAGCGCGTTTTCCTACCATTCAAGAGGTCTCGGGCTCGATTCCCGACATGGTTGATATGAAATATTTATTTAAAAGCGTGTTTTCACTCTAGAATATTTCATAGTCCTTGGACTGGTTTTTGAAGTCTGAGACTGATCATCTTACATTTATGTGAAAAAAAATTGCGCTGCGATTAATGTAGCAATACAGTCCTCTATGCACCAGTAGTTGTGGAAAGTGAATGATGATGAATTGATAGGGTTTTGGTTTTTAATTGTTTTTTGTAGAAAACCCTGATTAAAATCCTGAAAAGAAAATCGAGAGAAATAATGTAGTATTGGCGCATTTACGAGTACCTACCGTGCTTGAAGTCCCGAGGTCAATTTCTGGGAAGGTGACATGAAATATTTTTTTTAATTATAGTTTTACACTAAATTGTAATATTGTCCCTTGACTGATCACTGATGTCTAACCTTCGTGTAACATATTATCGAGATAACCTACATTTGGTTTAATAATGTGGGGCATCATCGAATGTACGTAAAGGGATAATAATGATTTTGTAGAAATAAATTTCGTATTTAAGAAATGAGTTTTTTGTAATATTTTCATTTTCATTTCTTTTTCATTTATTTTTGCACCACTACAGGCCAGTAGGCCCAATTACAGTGGTGAATTACATCACAGAACACCCAGGCTTGAGAACAATTCATTTTGATTTTTGTGTTCTCACCGGGAATCGAACCCGGAACCTTCCGAGCGTGAGTCAAGCGTCTTGACCACTACACCACGGAGGCCGCCGTTTTGTATAATTTGAATATTTATCAACAACAACAAACCATCACGCCGTTTCCCCGTAAAAGTAGGCAGAGAGGATAAAACGTCACATCACACAATCTTTGCATAAAGATCTCGCTTCCTGTACTCTCATACATCTTCTCATGCATGAATTATTCTAACTTTTTACATGTTCACCTTTAAGCATTTGTTGGATTTCGTCATGTCTTTATCGGTCTTCCTGTATTCCTGCATCCATCAACATTCTTACTGTCAATATTTTTTGCCGTTCTTTTGCTGTCCATTCGCCATGTCGATAATGCTTATCTCAGCCTTACAGAATGTACGGATCTCAACATTTGTGCATCTATCGTACATAGTGGTTTCAAATTATGTGGGTATGCATTGTTGAGTTATTGTTACAACTTCAACATCCGTTGTACCCACAACCACTGTTCACTCTCCACCTTAGTATCATCCGCCATATTAAAACCTCGTGTCGTACATAGCGCGTTTATTTTGTTGAACGTGTGCTGCATTATAGACTTTGTTTCCACCAATCACCAGTGTTGAGCTCTAGATTGGGGGCCTGCCTTAGTGTTGGTGCCACTCGCTAGTGACCAGTCGGACCACAGCAATTTCATCAAGAAAAAACCAGGTTAGTAGCATCCATTCCTAATCCATCACATTTGTTGGTCTTGTGACCGATTGACACTGCATCCCGCATATCGAGGATATTCACTTATTTTATCAAAATTAAATACAATCCAGTTTACCAAATAATATCGTAGAAACCCTAGGGCTTCGCTCCCCGCTATTTGTCGCCACGTATCCACATGGGAATTTTTCTCCTGCCACATATTTTTACCATACATTCGCTTGAGAGATTGCATTTCAACAGCACTCAGCCTACTTTCATCTCTGTTTTTCTATTTTCGATTTATGTATTAAATACGCTTATTTATTTATTTATTCATTTATTAACGGACATTGTCCATGTATAAACTTACATAACAAAAATATATTCAAGGCGCACATAACATGAAAAAAAATAGCAATAGACTTTGAATGTGAATAAACGGTCTAATAAAAATATCCAGTAATTAGAGTAAAAGGAAGCTTTAATCACTGAACTTTCTTTCAGTAACATGTAAAATCTCAATATCCGAAGAGATACGGTTGAGTAAAGACATTGCTTATATTTCATGACAACAGTCATTCTAGAAATTTGGCCACCGGTGCCAATTTCATACAAAACTGCATGTTTGGATAAAAGTTGAATTACAACATTTTTGCGGCATCAAATGATATTAAGCACCATGTTTTAAAATATATTTTGCCATGCCAAATGTCGGTATACAAAAAAACGTCAACCTACCGTTGCATTACTTTGATTTTTTCATTTTCCGTATATTTTTATCGATTAAAACGGTATACACATTTTAACGGGGACAAGGTTATCAAAAAATCGTCTAATATTGGCCTCTATTGTTACCAAATGCAATTAAAACTTCGCGTTCGTTTTGGCAGTATTATTTTTCCGCAAATAACCTATTAACTTCTTCATGCCAGAGGCTTCTAAAAATACTATTTCCTTTTTATATATTAGGTAATCCCGAAATTAATGTTGTTTTTTTAATAGGGAACTTTGGCTCAGTATTATTGAGTTCGTTGACCAGTAAACACGTGTTTCGTAATTTTTTATTCTTTGCGATCTTTGGCGTTTATTGTATATGAAAAAATATCTTCTACCTCATTTATAAACGGTAGCAGAGACGTGTTCTTTAGAAACACATATAATAAGCTGTATGCTGTTTTTCTTTGATGAAATAAAACTGCGACAGAAATAACGGAATACGTTTGTGAAATTTACGGTGATATACTGAACAAAAGAAAGTGCCAACGTTAGTTCAAAAAATTTCGAATGGCCAATTTCGATTCGAAAGACGAGCCTCAAAGTGAACGGCCCAGTCTGGTGGATATGGCAGCAATAAAGGCGTAAACAAAGGCAAATCGCCTAACAATTTTAATATTACCAAACATACTAATAAGAATATATATTTAAAAATTATAAACTCTAATAAAAAAACAGAATTTTGGAAAAAAATTGATCGGAACCAGCATGAACACGATCACAATACTGGAGAAAATAACAAAATTAGACTTCCATTTAGGAAAAAGGCAAAGTCACAAAATTCAATGTTATTTAAAGCAATTAAAAAGTATTACGAAATGGAAAAAAATATTTATGAAGAAAAAAACATATCAAAATTTAAAATAATGTTCAAGACATATGTGATAAACAATTTATAAATTAAATATATTTGCAATGTTATTATTAGAACTCACATAACAATATGTATGATATGTGTGCCCTACTTTAAGATTTAAATAAAAAAAATAAAAAAAAAAAAAAAAACACGGTTAAAGTTGTTCAAAATAAAAATATATTATAATTTAGATAAATGCAACTTGGCACTTAGACTGGTACCTGAATCATAAATCTGATCATCTTACCTTCATGTAACAAAAATGATCAAGATTCCCTGCAATTGGTGTACCAATACAGTCCTCTATGCACCATTAGGTGCGGAAAGTGACATTATGATGATAATGATAACTGTTTTTTTTTAATGTAGATAAACGTATTAAATAAATAAAAATTAAAACCCAAATGGAAATAAAAATAACATGCGCATTTTATGGAACAGAAATTTATTTTGCAAGCTTGTTTATTTTCAATTTGATGTCAAAGAGCTTTTCCAACGCATAACACTTGAAGAACACAATAATATTGTGGCTTGTAAACAGATCTCGTAACATGTGGCTAGTGACCTTTTATTTTTAATTATTCCTTTTGAGGCTAATGATTACAAATGAGTTGTTATGAATTTGAAGGCTCCTGACAACAATCGCGGCATGAAGGGGTTTGTTTGACGCGCGGTAAAATTGGGAAAGGTGTGAAAAGCCTCAATGTTTGCAGGTTAATTTAAATTTACATAACAAATCAGCCGATAGAAGCAAACGCGACCCAGGGGAGGAACGAATAATCCCCTTCCGTGGGAAAACAACTTGGTTAAAGCTATCGCGGTTTTGACTACAGCCCCAAAGTACTATTATGATTGATGTAATGTAATTTTATAATATAACAAATAGCGAATTCATAACTCAGTACCTGTAAATATTATATTTTTTTTACGGGAATTAATTTATTTCATTTCATCCGTCGCAAAAATTTGATTTACGTATCCCGAGAAAATAATATATTAGTTTTTATATACATATTTACATTGCTTTTTTATTTACTTGCCTTTCATTGATTAGTTACAAATATATTATAATCAAGATGTTATCTAAAGTTCGCAACACTACCACTGCTCCATATTAAAACAAAACTCACGATTTAATATTTATACTTTTTTATTATTATTTATTTAACTTTTTCTAGATAATATCAATCGAACATTGGCTAGTCTATTGTCAAATGGCAATATTTTCCAACCAACTGATAAAATACAAGTGTTGTTTATAATTTCAGTTTAAAGCGTTTATAATGGAAAATAAAATTTTTTTAAATACTGAAGATACACAAAAATATAAAAACAATATTTGAGAATAAATTACCTTAGATCAAAACTAATACTCCTAGAAAAGGGAAATAAAAAGGAAACACGAAACGACGATAGATTAAGGAAGAAAAGGTAGATATTTTTTTACACGAAATTTAAAAATTATATAAGTTAGAGAAAGAAAAGGAGTTGTGGGAGGAAATTAAAAGGGTGCTTTGAGGATTAAAACGGAAGAGGTATACCATGAACAGATAACTGTTGAAATTTTTGTTTTTCCCCTGTATTTTCCCATATTGTTTTGTACAGTTTTAAGGATATACAAATGTTTGTAGATATGTCTAAATTTCTCTCCCTAAGGAGTTATAAAGATTGAAAATTATTTCAGGAGGGTTTTAGCTCATTTACTTCACAAAAGTCAAAGATGAAAGAGCTGAGAAAATATGTATATTTAAACACAACCAGAATGGTGAATGTTACTCAGTGTATAAAGAAGTCGCTTAAACCAGTGAAAACCAGTCAAAGCCCCGCAAATGCCTTTACTTCCCATATTCCTTTCTTAAAAATGTTTTTCCTATCTGTTTCATCAAATTTCGATTTTCAATCATTTTGTTTGAATTCATTGAACGAATAAAAATATATCGTTTTTTTATGTTGTTTTTATAAGATTAATAAGCTTTTGCCATTAAGATATTTAAATTTTATTAATCGTTTTTTTATCTAACTTATGAACGTAAATTATAGTATATTTCTTCCCAAAAATAACATTAGTTTGCATCAAACAATATACTTTAAGGATATTTGGTATGTTTATGCATACATGCCAAAATACAATAAAATCTAATGCTCTATTTTAAAGCGTGCTAACATGCACTAAAATATTAATTAAGACTTCGAAGGTTGTTTTATTGTGCCTATACGAAAATAAACGATATTTTTTACTTGCAAAAAGTACAAAAACTGAAGCAGAAAAAAAACGTACCCAAAAAATATCTTCTTGTTGTTCAGCTTGTAGTCGATCCGAGGATCTGTTTATTACAAAGAGGTCTCCTGGAATACCGAACTCCAACTGCCTTGCCAACTATTTGAAGGTCTTCCAGGTTAGCGACTCTCTTCTGGCATGTCTGTGGAAGTTTGTCTGAAGTCTGAAGAATCGTCACATTTTCCTGTCCTATCTGACGATATCTTCTACGTTACAGGCTTCACGTAAGATAGTATATCTGATTCTGACCCTCAGCGTCATTCTTAGAATAGTTTGCAATGTTTTCATTTCTGCAGTTCTAAAAAAAAATCCACGAAGATTCAACGAACGAATCTTTAAAACTTGTGTTCGGCCGATAATGACATACGGAATTAAATCATGACCAAAAACAACCAAAACTTAAAAAATATGTAACAACTTTATCGAGTCTATTTTTTAAAATCCAAAACTTTGTTCCAATAAAGGAAAAAATTTTAATGTATGAAGCATATGTAAAAACTAAAATATGTTATATGCAAGTACTATGGGGGACAGGATATCAAAATGACATAAAGAGACTACAAAAACAGCAAAATAAAATATTAAAGTTAGTATATGACCTTCCCTATCTAACAGCAACTAAAGAACTTTTTGAACAAACTAAACAATTAAACGTAACTGAACTCTTTAAACTAGAATCTTTAAAATTTATTCATAAATTAGCCACTGATGTAATTGTAGACGAAGAATTAAAACTTGAAAAAAATTGTAGTAAACATGAACACAATACGAGAATATCAGAAAAATATCATACACAATCTTTTAAAACGAGAAAAGGACAATCGAGACTTATAAACCATCGACTGAAATTATACAATAAACTACCAGACAAAACTAAACAAAAGACTCAGACAACCTTTACAAAAGATGTTAAAAATATTATTATTAACAGTAGAATGTGAATTTTAAAAGTGAAAACATTTTGTTAAATGTATGCAACCCGTAAGGGTTTATCAATAAAATTTAAATAAAAAAAAATATATAAAAAAATAAAATAAAATGTCTAGGACTGTGTTTGTATATCTTTTTACTGGGAGTTGCTTTTTTGCCTTGCTTATTATAAAGATTGCTTATATTTACTACAAAAGTCATATTACTTATAATTACTTATAATTACTCATTCATTAACTGAACATAGAACCATAGTGATCATTGTTTTATCCGTATTAGAAAAAAAACATTTTAACCATTAAATAAGTTATTTTGTGCTTCATAACTTAAACCAATTTGAATTCAGTGCGTGTCCTGTTACGGTGTATAAAATATAAATCTTTATTCAGTGCAATTAATCGGTAAACAACTATTAAACTAATTATAATTTGATTGTGGGTAGAGTACAAAATGTCTAATAAATGCATCGTGTGCCCTGAGCTAATCACTGCGAACAATTCATTTACGTGCTGCGAGTGTAAAGGGTCACTCCATTACAAGTGTGGCGGTTTACCTGAGGGACCATCGAAACGCCTCACTGCTGACAGACGCCGGGCGCTGAAATGCACTCTATGCATTCAGATTTCTCAAGACACGGCTGATAACGCGGTGAAACCAGGGATTGCAAACCAAGAGTTTGCGAGCCAGAGGCTCTACGAAAAATCCACGTTAGCTGAATCCCCAGCCAGATTGGTATCACTTGATATGATTTTAAGTGAAATCCTTGATACTAAAAGTCAACTGGCAGGTCTCTCCACTCTGATAGAAGATGTAAAATTTATTAAAAGTGAGTTAGCGGATCTTAGAGCATCCTGCGAATTTAACAGCAATAAACTAACTGACTGCACAACAAGAATCACAGCTATCGAAAAAAAATATCTAGAGATAGATGAAATCAAGGTAGCAGTCAAGAGCGTCCAAGACGACGTGAATCGACTTAAGTCAGAGATGGCTGTCAAAGATCAATGGTCTAGACTAAGCAACATTGAAATAAAGGGTGTACCACAGAAAAAGGACGAAAATCTATTCACAATATTAGACAGCATCAGTCGAAAGGTGGACTACACTTTTCCTAAATCCCAAATAAATTATATATCACGGGTACCGGTTCATAACTCTAAAGAGAAGTCAATAATAGTGAGTTTTATTAATCGATATTTAAAGGAAGATTTCACATCAGCCGCTCGCGCTATGAAAAACTTATCAGCTAACGATTTAGGCTTCCATTCGACCAATCGAATATATATAAACGACCATCTTACTCCGTTGACCAAGAAACTCCTTACGATGACCAAATCCAAGTTGAAGGATGAAAAGGGATATAAGTATATTTGGGTAAAATATGGCAAAATTCATGCAAGATTGAATGATACTTCGAGTGTCCACATTATAAACACTGAGACTGATTTAAACAAGTTCGTTTAATATGTTTATTATTATTTATATCGCTCGCACTTTCCTTATGTATTTTTTGTGTACTCGCATTACTGTCAATGATTGTTTTGAATGTGTTTGTAACCCCTGTTTTCGAAAGCAAACGCTCGCTTTATTATATTATTATATACTCATATGTTTACTTACAATTTAACTTTATTTATCTACAACGCAAGTATCTACATCTTTATGTCTCTTTTATTCGCACATTTATTGCAAACTATATCCGCTCGCCCGCTCTAACACATTACATTTATTTTTTTCTGCTTAAACTACTTACCGGTAATCTTCGGAATCAATACTCGCATGTTTCTATTTTAATTTGTTTCATAATTATGTTAATTAATATTTACGATCTTTCTTATGGCTAACACCAACTTAAATATACTGTACCAGAATGTAAGGGGATTACGTTCTAAGACTACTATATTCCAACGTAATTTAAGCATATCTAGTTACGATATTATAGCTCTATCCGAAACGTGGATAAACGACAACATTTCCGATAGTGAACTATTTGACAGCCGCTATATGGTTTGGCGTCGCGATCGGGATTACACGGCAACGGGACAGTCGCGGGGCGGCGGTGTTCTCCTAGCGGTACGTAAAGAAATATCAGCTATTGCCCAGCCGACATTCAACTCCAGCGCTGAAGATCTGTGGCTAACGCTATCTCTTAATCTCGCAGGTACCCGCACGCGCACCAAACTACACTTATGTGTTCTATACCTATGTAAACAAAAATCAGGCAATTCCTTTTCCGACCAATTGATAAATTTTTTCTCTAAGTTAAATATGACAATTTCTAATAACCCGCTTGACAAATATTTGATAATAGGTGATTTCAACTTGAGCGGTATTAAGTGGCTTTCAACTGATAATGTTTCATACTTGCCTTCTAATGCTCAAAGTCACGATGAGTACCTACTTATCGATGAATTGAATACACATAACTTGTCGCAATTTAATGGAATTTTTAATAAGCACGGACGGATCCTAGATTTGGTAATTTCTAATGACATTGTTAATGTTAGTGAATGTATGGACCCATTGGTACCTATTGACCCGCATCATAATGCTCTCTTCATTAATGCTCAATTTATTGAACTTACTTACCTGAAGCCTGCACCGCTAACTAAATATCTGTTTAATAAAGCAAACTTTGATTCAATAAATAGTACAATCTCTAACATCGACTGGCATACTGAATTCTCAATTAGATCATTTGACGAATCCGTAAACTTTTTTTACAATACTTTTACAAATCTGAGAGATAAATTTGTACCCGCTGTTAAGACTTTGAACAGTTCATATCCTATATGGTACTCCCCCGCGCTAGTAAAAGCAATTAAAGAAAAGGATAAATACTTAAGAAAATATAAGACTTACGGCAATCACTCCAATCTAATAACTTTTAAATTATTACGTGATAGAATCAAACATCTTGAAAAGGATTGTCACGATTCTTACATTGCCTTCGTGGAAAAGTCCATCGAGGACTCACCTAAAAATTTCTGGTCGTATGTGAAGTCCAAATCCAAATCTAACTGTATTCCTAATAGTCTTGTATTAGGTAATATGCGAGTAAACACTGGTATTGAAATTTGCAACGCATTTTCTGAATATTTTCACTCCACTTTTCTAAATCCAGCTAGTATCCAATCGAGAAATTCCACTAATCCCTCATCTACCTCGTCTCATGTGTATACCTCAGATATTAATTCCATAGTGATTACCACAGACTATGTAAAAAATCTACTCTTAAAGCTAGATACTTCAAAATCAGCTGGACCTGATCACCTTCCCGCATGTTTTCTCATAAATTCTGCTAGTACTATATGTGTACCGATCACTTTGCTATTCAAAAGATCTCTCAAAGAATGCACAATCCCACATATTTGGAAATCCGCTTTTATAACACCAGTCCACAAGAAAGGGCCTAAAACCGACATTGCCAATTATAGACCAATTTCTAAACTGTGTATAGTGTCTAAAGTATTTGAAAGAATAATCTATAACCAACTATATTCCGCCATTAAAAACTCACTGAGTCCATCTCAACATGGTTTTCTAAAAGGGAGATCTACTGTGTCAAATTTAATCTTACTTAATGATTACCTTACTGATTCAATGGACGGTGGTCATCAGGTAGACGTTATTTACACCGATTACAGTAAATGCTTCGACCGAATCGATCACAAATTACTATTAAAAAAATTAACTAAAATCGGTATTAGAGGTGACCTCTTCAGATGGTTTTCATCTTATATAGACAACAGGTCGCAAGCGGTAGTGGTTAATAATTTTATTTCTAGTTGGGTACGGGTCCCCAGCGGGGTGCCTCAAGGGTCTCTTCTGGGACCTTTGCTCTTCATAATTTTTGTTAACGACATTGATGAATGCTTTACCTCTTCGCGCTTGCTTTGTTTTGCTGACGACATGAAAATTTTTGCAACAATCAAGACCCCAGCTGACGTCTTTGATCTGCAGTCAGATCTCGACCGTCTAGAGGATTACTGCAACTCCAACTGCTTGGACCTTAATCCTTCTAAGTGTTCAGTTATTACATTTAGTCGCAAAGTAATTTTTTTACGTACTAACTATGTGCTTAAGGGTCAAAACCTCCAACGCTCATTATGTGTAAAGGATCTAGGTGTCTTCCATGATAGTAAATTACTTTTTGACACCCATGTTGACAGCATCATAAAAAAGTCATCGCGTGCGCTTGGCTTTGTTATGCGTAGCTCTACGTCGTTCACTATGGCAAAGACACTTAAAATCCTTTACTGTACATTAGTGCGAAGCAACTTAGAATATGCATCACAAATATGGAATCCTATGTACAATGTGCAGATATCACGCATTGAAAATATTCAAAAAAAATTCGTAAAGTTCATGTGTTTCCGGTTGAAACTTGAGTTTAAATCTGACCAGTATATTCATATATGTAAAAAACACCACCTACTGGCTCTGCAAAAACGTCGTGAAATAGCGGATATAATTTATTTACTTAAAATTGCCTCTGGTTCAATTGACTATCCTGAACTACTTTGCAAACTTTCTATCAATGTTCCTTCCAAAGTTTTAAGAAATAACCCTCTTCTTCACATACCTCTTGTTTCATCTAATTATAGGCAAAATTCATATTTATGGCGAACTTTTAATAATTTTAATGTAATTAATAAATCATTTAACATAGATTTATTTGAAAATAATCTTAATAACGTGCGGCGTTTGCTTTCGAAATAACTCGTAGTATTTTTTTCTTTTCTTTTAAATTTACATTTAATTACTATTCATTTTATGTTCGAGAATCTTTTTTAACTTACTGTGATGCTACTTGTGAAAACCTGTAATTGGCTTATTTGTTATTTGTTTTGTTATATAAATATATGATAATCATAGCTGTTGGTTATCCAAATAAATAAAATAAAATAAAAAAAAAAAATACTCTATTTATAGTGTGAGAATATGGTAGGATAATCGGCTGTGGCCTTGTTAAGAAACTTCTCCCCATTTGCCTTGAGAATGGGAAACCACGTATATAGTTTATTGCGTTTATTAATGTTTCTGTGAATTTCACTATTTAAATAAAATAGAGATGAACAGAAAATATATTTTTAACTTGACATTAACAGAAGCATATAACTACAGAGATGAAGAACATTTTAGAGAAGGTAATATAGAAGTAGATTTGGAAAATCAGGGATGAAAGTAGGCTGAATGCTGTCGAAATGCGATCTCCCAGGCGAATGTGTGGTAAAACTATGTACGATAGATGCACAAATGTTGAGATACGTACATTATGCAAGGCTGAGACAAGCATTATCGACAAAATCAAGAAAGTAGCTCTGCGCTGGTTTGGACATGCAGAACGAATGGACAGCTAAAGAACGGCTAAGAATATTTACAATGCGAATGTTGATGGATGCAGAAATAGAGGAAGACCGAGAAAGACATGGCATGGCCAAATCCAACAAATACTTAAGGACATGTCAAAAGTCGGAATAATCGGCGCGCGTGCATGAGAAGATGTATGAATGAATAGGAAGCGAGATCTGTATGCAAAGATAGAGTGCTGTGGCGTTCTATCCTCTCTGCCCACCCTTACAGAGAAGCGGCGAGATGGTTTTTTTTTTTTTTTTTTAATATGGAAGTCTTGGCATCTACAGGGCTTGTGACCTGTCATTGGCTGGTTTTAGTGGCCACTTTACACACTGTGTAACATTCACCATTCTGCCCATGCCCGAAAATTCACATTTCCTCAACTGAACATTCACATGTCAGGGTCATAAGCCCTGTAAATGCCTAGACTTCCATATTCCCTTTTAAAAAATGTTTTCCTTCTCTGTTGCAACAAATTAAGATATAGATTTGAACGCTCGGGTTCCCTAAATATTTTAATAATATACAATGTTTAAGCCACGTTCAGAAAGTTATTGTACTAGATTTTTATATTATAATTTTATTTATTATAATTAAATTTCCGTTTCTCTTAAAACACGCCTCATTCATAGAGGTGATTCCATTACGCCCCATTCAAAATATTAAGTATTTATTTTGTCAACGAAATACTCGGAACGGTTTTGCTACACACGTGGTAATTAACCCCTGAATTCTAATTAGCCTTACTGCAAAAGGCTGGTGGCGTGGGTGCGTACATATGCATACATATATGGTCACAGTTTTTCTCTTGGTTTATTACTATATTGAAATGCGAAGGGTGGCGCTCGTCTTATACATTATTCATCCGCGAATATGGAAAACACCGGCTTCATATTATCGCGGGCTTGGGTAAACTGTACGCCACTGGCGCTGGCGGTGAGTCGAACGTAGAGCTTAAAGTCGAAAGACCTGCCATTACTAGGTAAGTGAAAGCTTGGGGCGTTTTTAATTGGTTGTTTAGAAAAATCCTATTTTTCTAGGAATTCGAAAAAAATATTTATACAGCTAAAAATGATACGCGATATTTTTAAAACATACGAACATATCATACAGTGTGCATTTTATGCTCCAAGCTGATGTTATCTGGCAGCCATTTTGGTTTGGTGATTATTTGTTGGCGGCTCATATTTGATATTTGTGGGGAGTGGTTGAAGATAATTTACTATGGAGCATCAAACGCCGGCGCCGCTAGAAAGCGTTGAAATTATAAAAATACGTATTCAAATAAACATTCTATAAAATTTGTCCACTCACGAAAAAAACTGCATGATTTTTTCGGTGTAAAGCAAGTCAGCGTGGTATATTTTTTTATACACTTAAAGATACAGAAAACTCTGGACGACAACGTACCCCATTTACTCTGGAAAATGTTGATGCGGCGAGGCACAGGGTGTGTGAACCTCCAGGCACTTTTAATTGATGCCGTGAAGAGGAATTAGAATATTGGAAAACTATCATGACATGTTGGAAATCTTTCTTGTGCCCAAATTAGATAAATTAGGTCAACAGCATGTGTGATTCCAACGGGATCGTACCACGTTACACACAGCTCATGCAACGATGCTAGATTTCGGAGAAACTTTTCCGGCTGAACAATATCAAAAGGTGGTGGAGTGCTCCCCATGATCTTTTGACTTTATCACCACCAAATTTTTGCCAAAGGAGATTTTAATGACACAGCAGTACAACAGCAAACCTTATGCTGAAGGACAATATTCAAAATAACACCAGAGGTCTACAGAAAAGTGATGAAAAATATAATTTCGAGAGATAGCATTTTAGGAACGGAAAAAAGGCAGCCACTTGACCGACATCATGTTTCAAGCAAATTTTTGAAAACTATTTAATCAATCAATTACCTTCAAATTATGAAATTGTCTTTTAAAGTTTATTTTTTCAAAACTTCAGGCTAGAACATAAAACGCATCCTGTGTTATATACTGGCACAGACACAGGCGGTGAGTGGAGTTTTAAGTCAAAAGCCTTAATATTTTAAGGAAAGGGAAAGGTTAGGACGGACACTCTTTTTTTACAGGATCTTCACTCAGACACATAATCTTAACTTTTAAATTGTTTTGAAGTTTTCACTTTAGAGACACTTTTGCTACTGGCTGTTTTTTATTACTTACTTAATCCATGTCCGCTCCCTAGGCGGAGCATATGGTGTCCACGAAATCCCTCCAGACCTCTCTGTCTGCGGCCAACTCTCGTATGTCCTCACAAGTCAGATACGAGTCCCATTGTTCAAACGTGAACTGCTGACAAACTGTCTGCCGTGGACGTCCAGGACCTCAAAAACCTGATGCCTTGTAAAGTAGACAAGCCTGGTTATGGCTCTTGATTGGCATCCGCAATATCGCGTGACATTTTGTAGAATTTTGAATGTAGTAAACTGTGCCAAACTGCCATAACTAAAAAGTTCATTATAACCGTATACGAATTTATAATGGCACTCTAACATGATATTTATTTATAGTCATAACAGATTCATTAAGTGTCGTAATTGATAATTAAAGAGATTTTTATGAAAAATTCTAGTCAGCAATGTTTTGAGTGTGTCCAAATGTTTGTAGACAGGCTAGATTTCCTCCCTACGCAGTTATTAAGATCTAAATTTGTTGCAACAGAGAGAAAAAACCTTTTTGAGAAGGGAATATGGAAGTCTAGGCATTTACAGAACTAATGACGTGTCATAGTCTTTCATATGTGAACACTTTACAAACTGTGTAACTTTCACCATTCCGCTTATGTTTAAATATCAACATTTCCTCAACTCATTGAAGTAAAAGGTATCTAAAACCGTTCAGCCTAACGAATCTCGTCCACATGATAAAGGTTACAACTTTTGTACAATACATTCACTACAATACAAAATATTTGAAATATTAGGGCTCAAACAAACATATTTATTTATTTAACACTTTATAAACATATATCGAATATATTATATACATATAAAGGCGGGCATATTGCAATTAAGGCAATTGCTTCTTACCTACCCAAACCGTTCAGTTTGAGAAAATTACAAATACATGGACGTATTGAATCTTACAATTTTATACAAAAATCAAAGATTAACAACACTAAAAATATTTAAAAAAATTAACACTTTACTTTGAAGAAAGGAGATGAAGAAAGGAGATGAGAAGGAAAGAAGAAGGATAAAGGAAGGAAATAAGTGAGAGCGTACCAAGTATTTTAAAATCAATAACTTATATGTAAATATAAGTTATTACATTATCACGATAAATCTTGACTTAAATGTAAATAAAAAAGGGGCGTCTCTAACATTAGTGGATAGAATATTCCACAATCGAGCGACTACTACTGTGAAAGAGGAGGCAAGAAAATTAGAGCGATGACAGGGTATTGAAAGGGTTCTCTCGTTACTAGAACGAAGAGATATTCCGTGTTGTAAAAAAGTTTAGAAGAGCTCTCTCAGATAAACAGGCGAAGTGGGATTATTTAAAATATTGTGAAGAAGTGATAGAATGGTGAATATTTAGTGGCGTGTAATTATCGTCGTTATTAAACCCTTACTAGCATCCGATGATGCATAGAGCATTTCATTGGTCAAATACATAAAGCGTTTATCGATCTTTTGTTATGCGACGAGAGGTGATTAGTCTTAATTGCATGTGCCAGTTCAGAGACAGTGAAATATTGCAGCAAATAACCACCTTAAAAAAAATTAAAATTATTTCTTCTTTAGCCTCCCAGAAATCAAACCCAGGACCTCAAGCGTGGTAGGCAAATGTGCCAACCACTACACAACGAGGCGGACTTATCTCCACTTTATTTCCTTTTTTAGGATTTTTACTTAAGAGTAGCCATTGAGTCAAAAACACTCGTCTAGGGTTTTAGTTCTATTAAAGTGACCCTTAAACTAGACAACTATAGGTCATAAACATTTTTTTTTTTTTTTTAACAGGCGTTTACTAGTACTTAATTTAACTCGGCTGATGAGTCTTAACTACATAAAATAAAGTAATCTGCTAATTAAATACTTAACTTCAATATCAATGCATAGATGGCGCTTTCAACTCGCTTGTGGATGGGTTCTTGATTCGTAGCATATATACAAAAACCAAAAATGTTACCTGGTGTGGATATTCGCTAAAATAAGCGTAATGGGGAATGTTGTAGTACCTACATAAAGTGGCCACTTAACCCAGCCAATGACAAGTCATAAGCCCTGTAAACGCTCGAATATCCATAATCCTGAATCTTGAATTTGAAAAAATTCTACCTCATCTCTGTAGGGATATAAATAAAAAATACATAAACAATTTTGTTTAACTCTTGAAAGACTATGGTAAATAATTTATTTGCGCGCGGTTATCTAATATCGTGTTATCACAAGCAAAAAAAGGAATATTCCAAATTTGAGACATTTGAAAATAAAAAAAAACATGGAGATATATTGACTATCAATTGTTTTTCCATAATTTATAAAAATAAAAATTAAATGTGTCTTTGTTACAGCAAAACAAAATTAAAAATCATAAATACGCCGCTAACTTTACATTCACGCGTCCTCCGTCACTGTCAATAACCGACTGAATATGTTTCAAACAAACACTGGCCATAGAACAGCGTCTCTATCTTCCATGTTATGAGTTCTATCTTCGTGCTCTCTCTTATGCAAATTCGTTGCTATTATTCATTTGGCGGACACTCATTCTTCGTGCATTAATAAAACCAAAAACATGTTAATTATTAATGAAGACCAGCAAGACTCGATTACAAATAACAGGAATGACAATTTTTTTTTTTAAGACACAGTCACAACTTCAGAACAAAAAAGAAAAATGATTGCCTTTTACATAAGGATCCTTTTTATACAAATGTACTTATCTTTTACCATTTGACAGACAAACAAACAAACCATCACGCTGTTTCCCCTAAGAGGTAGGCAGATAGTATAGAACGCCATATCACTCTATCATTGCATACAGACCTCGCTTTCTCTACATTCATACATCTTCTCATGCACGCACGCCGATTATTCCTACTTTTGACATGTCCATCTTCAAGTATTTGATGGACTTGATCGTGCCATCTCTTTCTCGGTCTTCCTCATTTTCTGCATCTATCAACATTCGCATCGTAGATCCTTTTAGCCATTCTTTCGCTGTCCATTCACTCCAATGTCCAAACCAACGCAGCACCCCTCAGCCTTACACACTTCACTGATCTCGACATTTGTGCACCTATCATACATCGTTTTACCACACATTTGCCAGAGGGATCACATTTCGACAGCATTCAACCTACTTTCATCATCATTCTTCCAATTCCATACTTCGTTCCCATACATTAGAGTTGGCACTAGAACTCCATTGTGAACTGCTAGTTTAGCCTCCTGCAATAAACATTTGTTTGCCAAATTAGATTTCAGTGCACCGTTTACCCTGTTCCCGGCACTCACCCTCCTTCCAATATTTTTCTCGGTCTTTCTATCCCTAGTAAACATACTTGCCAGATACACAAATTATTTTACCTGATTCAGAATATCTCCGTTCACACTGATCTTACATTTAGTTATATTTTCATCCCTTTCAAAAACCATCACTTTCGATTTACCAACATTCATAAGCAAATCGCTTTTCTTGTATACATTGTAGACTTTTGTAACCAAGAATTGCAGGTCTTCTTTGCTGCTGGCAGAAGCACGGCATCATCTAGTGCGCCAATATTTATCAGCTCCTCTCAGCAGCGTCGCCAGTAAGCAATTATTAAGCAGAGCTGGTCTTATATATATTTGAAGAACACTGGCACAGATTGTTAGGTTTAAAAGCGACCAAACTACTTTTCGTAAAATCTAAATTTCAACTACTTAATTTTAAATAATAATAACATTAATAATAGTATTTGTAAAAAAACGTACTCTTTTTTCATGTTATTTTTACTTTCGCATCCGTTTTATTTATTTCATTTTATTTGGGAAATCAACAGTTCTACATACATATTTTTAGTAAACAAACAGATATAGTGTATAAACTCAGAACTAATAACATATTTCCACATAGTATACAAAGTTAGTAAAGAAAATATATTACATATCAAATAAATACATACAATTTATTCATATTAAAATGTTATTTTCATGTACTCAATAATCAAAGATTTTTTAAATATTTATTTTAAGAACATTAAATTACTGTAAATTGGGCGGGATAAGGACAAAAATGCTTGAAGAGAGGATAAGGAGGGGAGGGGAGATGCACATATTTATTATTATAATGTCTACTAAGTTACATAATACATTTTAAGTGTAAATTTTAAATCTGACAGAGTGATGTTTGTGTAATCTATATTTTTCGTTTCTGTTTCGGCTAAAATTTTATTTTTATTTATTTAAAACTTCAACTACAAAGAATAAGTACTTTGGCGGACGTATTGCTAAAAGCAATATCTTCCAGCCAACCATAAAACAGATTGGTCAAAATTTTGTACTAAAAAAACCATTAATGTTTATCAAAAGATACATACATTTTTTTAAATAAAATTTTTAAAACCCTGATTAATTGAAAATAACAGCTGTTTTTTAATTGAGAGATAAGCCTTGCACATATTAACCATAACATTTTTTTAAAGTTATAAAATACATTAAGTTATACGTATTCAATCATAAGGAATGTGTGATCAGATAATGAATTTGGAAAGAAAGAGAAAGAGGAACCAAGGAAAGAAAAAAAGATTTTAAAAATATGTTTGAGAAAAAAAAAAAGCAGTGAAAACTCCAGGAGTTCAGGATTCTGGGGATATATAATAATATTTTAGGCGTTTCTTGAAGGTGGCTAAAGAAGGTGCATTTTTTAAATGAAGGGGAAGGTCATACTAAAGTCTGGCAGCTTGGACGGAAAACGAATAGCGGATAAATGATGTGCAATGTCGAGGAATGGAAAGTATTCTCTCGAAAAGCGAAGTGAAAGACTATGATCAGAAAGGTAAATGAAATTCTCAGCAAGACGTTTTGCAGTGCAAGGATTGTAAAGAATATTAAAACAAAGTGAGGGATTTTTAAGGTTTATGCGCTGATAAAAATGAAGCCACTTAAGTTCGGAGCAAAAGGGTGATATATGGGCATACTTTTTGAGATTGAAAATAAAGCGGATGCATTGATTCTGCATCTTACATATGTTTCCGTTTCTGCCTCCGCTATGACACTTCCGATGCATCACTAATCGCGACGCGGTAATAGAAAGGGGTGTTTTTATTCGTAATTCTTGTTGGAGGTTTTTTTTCTAATTTTACAAACATAACTGATAAATATTCTGCAAATAAAAAAAAAATAAAAACACTTTAAATGCCTGGAGTAAATTTATTTATTTATGTATATACGGCATTTCTGCCATTTACATATATGTGGTATAAAGAGTGCTTAAAAATAAAAATATAAAAAAATCGAGTATAAAATATTAGTATTCTCGTACTGTACACATTATAAATTACTTGAAATACATATATATTTTAAAGGAATTATACATTAACAAAATACATTAATCAATCAAACTATAACTATTCCAACCCAATCTCCTGAAGATTATTTGCTCTTTTTGATAAAAATATGTTGGTCACTTTACTAATACTTTATATCTGATTATTAATAGTTTATCTCATTTATTTTGTTTTTTTTTTCAACCATTGTACCATTCAGAATCTAATTATATATGTTCTATGTAAGTCTAAAAGAATGTTGTTGAGTTCCAGAATTACTCGGTGACCTTTCTTGTATTTTATTATTGAAATTTCCAGGTTTATGTGGATTATAAAGAAGACATGGCATGACCTCCCAAATAAACGTCACCGGCACACGTAGGCCCTGTAATGTGGAAAGTGGAGGGGGTGAAAGGTAGCGTGGAGAGAGTTGCGGGCGGCGGCGGGGGCGGGTGGGGGTTAAGGCCAAAGGATTATGGGCCAACACGCAGAGGTAAACAAAATAAAATAACCCGCGAATCGGGAACTTAACATTGTTTCAATCGATCACGTGATAGTGGCATAATTACTACTTTAGAAAAGCTTACCTAGTGTTTGATAGTCGTGGTAACTGTTGGTATATATTTTTTTTATTTCATTTTATTAGCACGCTAATTAATTTGCTAATATTATGTGCTAAAATAGCATTCCCGTATTTTTGTTCCTGATTTCAAAGAAAATTCTTTAGTCCACTCTTGTCTAGTTTTAAAGATTGTATCCGTCTCATTCTACAGCTTTCATCTTTACAAGAACAACATGACAAAAATATATAAGTTATTAGCTTCATATGTTTAGATCTAATATTTACTTATTTATTTATTTATTCATTCAAAATGACAAAATTGAATATTTATTAACTTATAAAGACTTTTTAGGCTATATCCGTGTCAAGCCACAATAAATAACAATAAAAATACATAGTAAAATTATTAGATCAAATCATAATGACATAGAATAACATTCTAGAAAAAAGATAAATGTAATAAATAATCAAATTCCAAAGAATACAATGCGAAAAATATAATCAGAAATAATTTTTAAAATATAAATTATACATATTAAGAATCACACATAATCAAATATACAAAATAGTGGTATCATTAAAATCAACAAAATAATAGTAAAATATAGTAGTGTTAAAAAAAAACAAAATAAGAGCATCATTAAAATCAACAGAAAAAGAATATATATACAAGCAGAATTGAAATGATAATAAGGATATGTTTTCTAGAGACTCACTCAATACTATAGTAAGAAATATAAAAAATAGGAGCAATAAATCATATGCCAAATAAAAGTACGTACTAAATTTAATTGTACAAAAATACATAATGAAAAAAACATAAAAATTATCAATATATATAAAAAGCAAATAAAAGTAAAAAGTATGGAAGGAAAGCAGATTTGTAAATTTTTGCTAATCTCGAACTTTAAAAAAATTGTCAACCTCGTCCCTTTTTTAATAAACACTGTTTAAATAAAACAGGATATGATTCATTGATTAATTATACCTTGATAAAAAATCTTGCGTAGTTTTGAAACCGGTCGGTAGAAAAAGTAAAAAAATAAGCAGTTCAAAACAAAGTTGTTTAATTATTATTTTATAATAATGAAAACAATAAAGTTAGCGCTTCAAATATAATTTTTTTTCAAGGACCACAATAAGTTTTTCTGGGTTATTATGCCATGTGTTGTTTGTACAATTTACTTTTACAATTTACGTATCGAATCACATTAAAGCGTGCATAATCAGGGTTGGTGCATCTGAGCAGCCGTGGAAATCCAAGATGTTTATTCAAGGAGTTTCGTTAACTTGAGATGTAAGGAAGTTTGTTGTAATTATTTTCGTAATCTCACAAAATTTGTAAATAATATAAAAACAAAAATAATAATTTTAACGAAAACTAACAAATAATTGTAAACACATCCCTTGTGTAAACTTTAGAAACAGAGAGATGACTCGCACAAAGTTGCTCAAACAATTCAAACATTCAGTAGTCTATTTGAACTCGGAATTATTATTGCATCTCTGCTGTTTATAATTCATGTTTATATTCTTAGTGTTTTGATCTTCATATGTATATTTTTATAGGTATTTATGCGAATGTTGGAGGCAGCGTTGCCAATGCTTATTTAGCGAATTCCCCAAAAGTTTATATCAAATCACCCCCTCCGGAGTCATTAAGATTTACAAATAATTCAGTCAGATGAATCTCTTCACAACAATAAAGGTTTCAGCTCTTTAACTTCACTAAAATCAACAAACGGATAAATTTAAGAAATTTGGATGTTCAAACATAGGCAAAATGGTAAATGTTACACAGTGTGTAAAATGGCCACTTAAACCAGCCAATGACAGGTCAGAAGCCCTGTACATGCCTAGACTTCCATATTCCCTTATTTAAGGTATTCTCCATCCCTGTTGTAATTTGTAAAACTAAATCCTTCGGCAGCGATGAATTGAGTTTGTCGATAATTCATATGACTTTGCCTTTTACTTTATCTATTATTACTCATATTATTAATTTTTCCCTCACATCTGGTTACTTTCCAACCCAATGGAAATCGGCTTTCGTTATTCCACTTCCTAAAAATGGCTCCCCAGCATCCAAAAAAGATTATAGACCCATCTCCATTTTGCCTATCTTTTCCAAAGTTATTGAACGAATAGCTTACAAACAAATTAACTGTTATCTGACACTTCATAATCAACTTGATCCTCTGCAATCTGGTTTTCGGGCTGGACACAGCACTACTACCGTCTTAGTTAAAATAACTGACGACATTAGACAAGCAATGAATGATAAACGTCTAACGCTTTTGGTCCTACTTGATTTTAGTAGTGCTTTTAATTCTGTTGATTTTGACCTGCTTCTCGCTAGACTTAAGTCCTTAAATCTATCTTCATCCGTGATAAATTGGTTTTCAACATATTTACGTGGCCGTCGTCAATGCGTTAAAATGGCAGATGTCTTTTCAGATTGGATTGATCTTACCGCCGGTGTGCCACAAGGGGGGGTACTTTCTCCACTTTTATTTTCCCTTTTTATCAATCCAATAACAAAAAACCTCCCCTGTTTGTACCATTTATATGCCGATGATTTGCAATTGTATATTCATTTCGAGCCCGTCGACATTGTTGAAACACATAGAGTAATGTCACTTGCACTCGACCATATCACTTCATGGACAAAAAAACATGGACTTCTCATAAATCCAACAAAAACCCAAATTGTACTTGTTGGTAGTAAACAAATGTATTCAAAAGTGAATTTTTCCACACTTCCTCTTTTCAAAATAGATGGTACAGAAATTCCATTCATGACTTCAGTCAAAAACTTAGGTATTATCATTCATAAGCATTTAGAGTGGCACGATCAGGTTAACGAAGTTAGTCGTAAACTTTATAGCAGTTTGCACTCACTTAAAAGATTACAGAATTTCTTGCCAATTAATGTTAAGCAAACATTAGTCCAGAGCTTACTTCTTCCACTCCTTGACTACGCGGATGTATGTTATCCAGATGCTAACTCTGAATTGCTTGATAAGTTGGAACGATTGCAGAATATTTGTATTCGTTATATCTTTAATCTTCGCAAATTTGACCACATAACCGAGTATCGCACGCAACTACACTGGCTCAGTATCAGGCATAGAAGAAACATTCACATTCTATCACTTCTTCACAATATTTTAAATAATCCCACTTCGCCTGTTTATCTGAGAGAGCTCATCCAACCTCTTTCACAACACGGACTATCTCTTCGTTCTAGTAACGAGAGAACCCTTTTAATACCCTGTCATCGCTCTAATTTTTTTTGCCTCCTCTTTCACAGTAGTAGCCGCTCGATTGTGGAATAATCTACCAACTAATGTTAGAGACGCCCCTTCTTTATTTACATTTAAGTCGAGATTGAAATGTCACTATCTAAATATTTGAATTGTTCCTTTATCCTTCTTCTTTCCTTCCCATCCCCTCTCCTCTCTTCATAGTAAAGTGTTATTTTTTTTTTTTATACATATATTTATTTTTGTTAATCTTTGCTTTTAATTTTTGTATAAAATTGTAAGATTCAATATGTCCATGTATTTATAATTTTCTCAAACTGAACGGTTTGGGTAGGTAGGAAGAAATTGCCTTAAGGCAATATGCCCGCCCTTATATGTATATTTATTGTATATGTATATAAAGTGTCAATAAATAAATAAATAAATAAATAATTTGTTAAATGTTATAGCTGCTATTTAGGAATTAATAATGCTGCTTTTGCTGCTATTGCTACTTGCTTGAACGTCTTATTTCTATTATTCCGTTATAATTAAGCCGCTAATAAATTAAAATAACTTAACACTGGCAAAAGTATTAAATATAAGAGGAAACATGGTCTTACTACTTTCTACTTTCTTCATACAAATGTATTCCCGTATTTTTTCCGTTGTTAATGGCACATGAGCAATGATTTACAAACAATAAATTATTACTATTAACTTGTCTCTATTGTTATGTTTTTTTGATAAATTATTTCTTATGAGAGCTAGGACCATCCGAAAACCTTAAAAAGCGCCCAGGGTTGGTATTCCAAATGCTCTCACAGCCGTATTATCTCGTATATTTACATACAAAATTCACGCAAAAAACTGTTTTCTCATGCCGCGAGAGTGGTTCAGAATAGCACTTCAGGTTTACCTGCCGTCTTCGACGCACAAAATTTCATGGTGATCTCTTCAATCCGTGCCTCATATCTGAGGATGGTGATTACGCCTGACTCCAGGCATGGCTCGTCTGTGGACAGTCTCCCTCCATCTGGAACGGTCTTGTGCTCTTCTATAGGCATTCGTCAGTGATGATTCTGATAACTCAGTGACTGTGCCGCTCCATCTTGCCGGTTGACGTCCACGCGACCTTGTCCCTTCGACAGTTCCCAGGAGAATAGTTTTCTCCAGACTATCAGAATCTCCCCTGAAAATATGCCCAAAGTTGATTGTTTCGATTTTAGTTGGACAAAATTAGTTTGACGTGCAGTTGTCTTTCTCACACAGTATCGGGAAGCATTTGCGAGAAAGTTACAGAAAAACGATTTACGAATACCTATTCATCAAACTTGCTTAGCATCGCATATCATCCTAAAGCTAGTTTATAAAAAAGTATAAATATATATATATTTCTACAAAGTACATTTATGGACGCTCAAGTTCAAATAATAAATTCAACACTCCAAACTACACCTATAAATTGGGTAGTTCCAATATCAACCAATTTGTATCTTATTTTAAATAAAATAATTGTAAAAGATATTCGTATATCCAAATGCTTTATTGATTATGGATTTTATCCCTTGGGAGTTGTTCATATTTAAATTTATTTCAAAAGAGAGGGAAAGCGTTTTTGGTAAGGGAATATGGAAGTCTAAGCATTTTCATGGCTTATGACCTGTCATTGGCTGGTTTAAGTGGTCACTTTACACACTGTGTAACATTCACCATTCTGCCCATGTTTGAACATCCACATTTCCTCAACTCTTCCATCTGTTGACTTTTGTAAAGTAAAAGAGCTGGAACCTGAATAGGTGCATAGGGCACTTCAATCATATGAAAAGTAAGGTGATCAGTTTTACATTTAAATATTATAAACAGTTAAGGAACATTTAGATATTACAGTGTAGAACCATCTTCATAACCAATATTTCAGATCCACCCTCATAGAAATCGAACCCAGAATCTTAAGAATGGCGTGCTATTGCGCCATCTGCTTCACAACAAGGTGGATCTATCTCCACTAGATTTCGTTTTTCAGGATTTATAAATTTAAGTAGTTATCGAGCCAAAAAAATGATAAGCTTTTAACTTTTTTGTTTAAAAATTTGTATAAACCATTTTATTTGAAGTTATCGACAAGAGGTAGTAACTTTGAAATCGGCCGATACCAGCTTATAATTGAAAATTTAAGTTGTTTTTACTAATTTATAAACAAAAAAAGGTGTTTAGTATTATATTTCAACAAAAACACAACAAACCATCACGCCGTTTCCCCGTAAGGGTAGGCAGAGAGGATAGAACGCCACAGCACTCTATCTTTGCATACAGATCTCGCTTCCTCTACATTCATACATCTTCTCATGCACGCGCGCCGATTATTCCGACTTTTGACATGTCCATCTTTAAGTATTTGTTGGATTTGGTCATGCCATGTCTTTCTCGGTCTTCCTCTATTTCTGCATCCATCAACATTCGCATTGTAAATATTCTTAGCCGTTCTCTTGCTATCCATTCGTTCTACATGTCCAAACCAGCGCAGAGCTCCTTTCTTGATTTTGTCGATAATGCTTGTCTCAGCCTTACATAATGTACGGATCTCAACATTTGCATCTATCGTACATAGTTTTACCACACATTCACCTGAGAGATTTTGCCAGCATTCAGCCTACTTTCATTATTTCAAAGTACAAAACCTTTTAGATATTTAAAATATGCTAAGCATTTTGTTTGATTTAGCTATGTTTATTCGTTCAATTGCTAACGCTATTGTTATTGCGTATTTAATATAAATGGACGGTGCTAACGCTAATGAATCCACCACTAAAACGTGTAAGTATTATGGGTCTACCCTAGCTTTGTACCTCAAAGCACCCAGTCTTCGCCTGTCGATTTATGAATTTGAGGTCAAAAACAAAGTTATATTTCTTCCGATAAAAGCTTTAGCAACATTTTATCATTTTCTTTTCATTCTTTTTTTTTCAACCCCAATAGCAACAAAAGGAAATTACATTTACTTTTTTCTAAGTAAACTTATGTGTACCCAAGAGTAATAATTCACTGCATTGATAGATCAAAAATGTTTAATTACGTAAATATTTTATGGTCAATTTAACAATTCATTAAATAAAAACTCAGAGACAACTATTTTCTATAAAAACATACTTTTTAGGTTCTCCTTCGAGAGACAGGCGTTTTGTTTAAGTTTAAAATAAGACTCACTGCTGTCATTTAGAACCGAGTAGGTTTATCCCGTAGCTTTTGCACTCACGGATCAAAGGACCTGTTTTTAAATCTCACTCTACCGCCAATCGATTATTATTTTTCCAGTACAAGGTATTTACGACTTCTAGGAAATGGTCTGAAAATGGAAATATTCGACAAAGAGTAGGTAACAAAAGTCTAAGTAGAACCAAAAAGTGTATTTCATTGAAAACATAACATAGAATTCTAAGATATAGCCATTAATATGATTCAGAAAATCAACTAAGGCTTAATTAGTTGGAATTATGAGTTAGTATATGTTTAATTCAAATATGTGTAGTTTGGAATACGTAGTCATATGTTTCCATATCATTTTAATCTAAATTGTTTCTACGGGGGGTTCGACGGAAGGGTTAACTACTTTGTTTGACCACCATTTTCGTAAACATGAATTTTGACAGTTCGTATTGTTTGGCAGTTATGAAGTATAGACGTGGAAAATTTATTTTGGAAGAATACTCTATAAAGTAACGTGTTTTAATCGTAAAAACATTTTACCAAAATCAATCGTCAATTATTATGACCACTAGAAAATTACGTGAAATTTTGAGTAGAAATAATGTGCCATCAAAACCCATTTTATATCGGTGAAAGATTTTGACGAAAGAGACTCTGTAGCAGGGAAGCACAAGTCTGGATCACAACGCACAAATAGACAAGCTGCTATTCTAGAAAATGTTCAAAACAATCGATCATCCTCAATTCGACACCGTGCTCAAAAAATTAGACTTAAGACAATAATAGAATAAACAAAACAACTTTTTTTTTTAAACCACTTATTTTTCTTATTTTTTTTTACCGACCGGTTTCAAAGCAATATAAGCTTCTTTTGTTGTTGGACAACTAATGATATCAGAACATTGTTGAAAAATCACAACGACTAAGTCCCTAAATATAATAAATCTGGCATATCATCATCATCATCATCATTCCCTTTCCGCATAAGGTGCATAGGGCACTGCATTTGTACACCTATCAACGCGTATCTTGATCATTTTTCTTACATGAAGGTAAGATGATCAGTCTTACGCTTCAAGTACCAGACTAGGGACTATAAAATATGCTAGTGTAAAAACACCCTATTAAATAATATTTCATATCAACCATATCGGGAATCGAACCCGAGACCTCTTGCACGGTAGGCAAATGCGCTGACCATTACACCACGAGGCCGACAAATTTAGCATTTGCCAATTAAATTGTTATGATTGCGATTTAATATATATTGGAAAAACTAAAAAAAACTTTGTTATTGTAGTAAAAAAACACTGAAGGTGCCCCAATATTTCTTTTTTATTTCGCAAACCATATGATAGACAATAATAAAAATAATATCAATAAAGACACTGGATTAAAAGTTTTTCACATTGAAAATAAAATACTAAAAATAGACAACTTGGAAATCTTAGAAATTAAAAAAGTGATTTAAAATAAGGAAAAAACGACAAATAACTAAATAAACGATATTTTATTTGGTCCAATCCTGTCTAGTTTTGAGTGTATTCATCTCAAATTACGCTTCCATCCTTAAAAGACAAAAAGACTTGATTTATTAGTTCCAGATGTGTAGCAGAATACTGATAGAATAAATATAATTAATTAGTTGAGTAAACCTTGATAAAAAAAACTTGTATGGCTTTGAAACCAGTAGGAAAAAAAATACGTGGTTAAAAACAAAAGTGTATTTTATTGAAATAAATAAAATTAAATAAAAGTTGTAATTAAGACAACAACTTTGTGAGCAATTAAGCTTAAAGATTCGCATTTGTATTCATTTTAAATTCTGGTAACATAAGAACTTCTTCCAATAGACAATTTACAATGCCGTACATATGCCAATATAATGTTACAGCTTGCTCACGATAGCATAAAAAAATATGGGGGGTGAGGTGCATTTTCATTTCAATGAAAAAGTTAATAAACAAAATATTAGATTTTGGTCAACAGAAAATCCTCTTTTTATTCATCAGTCATCTTTGCATTCATTAAAAGTGACAGTATGGTGCGCTATGTGGTCTAGAAAAATCATTGGACCTCACATTTTTGAAAATGAACATGGCGTTACGATTACAGAAGAACGTTATTGTAACATGACTGTAAACTTTTTTACACACGAATTGGATGCTTTGGGCTAGATTAACAAGACGGTGCATTTTTTCATAGAGCCAAAGTTATGTACAATGTAATTTCTATAGATTTGTTTCCACAACAAATTATCTCAAGAAATGGTGATGTCGATTGGTTTCCACGGTGAGCAGATTTCACAGCCGCGGACTTCTTTTTGTGGGGACATTTGCAATATTCAGGTTGTTGAGAGCTGTTGAGGGTTGTGGAGATCTTTACTCTGTTAGAGATGGACAGAAGACAGAAGGTTGCTGTTTACGCGTATTTATTACATGGCGAATAAATCATGAATTAAATCGCGCGAGTGTTACGGCGATGAGGAGTTGAACTGGCTGCGCTTGAACTACATTCTGCAACTGAATGTTAACGTTGAGCTGATTGGTTGGGATGACTGGGCGTTTCTTTATTCTTCGTGTCTCCATGGTAAGAACGATGTAATGTACTGCAGGACGTTGCTCTCGTCATTATGTGCAATTCTATTAGTCTCGCAGAAATAATGTATTGAATTCAGCCAAAAATCGATGTCTTGCTTCATCGATCGTTGTTCTATATTTCAGATGAAATGATTGCACGTCTGTGTGTCATTGATCAATGAACTATAAATCTCATACATCTAAAGAGCAAGGTCTATCTCAACAAACCAGAAACACTTTCCAAAACTAAAACAAAACATTCGGAAAAAAATGTTTGAAACTATTGGTTGAAATTTGTAAAAATAAGTTGAAAAATGTTTTTAAAAGAGACAGCATTTGTCAGGCTAACAGAAGCGGCATTTAGCGAATATTTTCTTCCATACGCAATTCCTAATATTTAATAAAAAATTTCATCAGCATTAAATATTTTTAATTTTCCATAAAGTTATACGAAAAATAAAGTAGTTATCCTTTCCGGCAAACATTCTATATAAGGTGTAAACGTAATATATTTCCATCAGATTTTCTCTCAATTACTGTATCAAGTAACGTTACACAATACCGTCGCTACTAATAATCAAGATACCGATGTTCGTTTGACGGTGGTCTAATTAATATTCCCAAAGGAAGCCTTGAGGAAGTTCTCGAGTATCAGACAAACCTTGAGAGTTCTCTGTGCATACGTCAGTTAGTTCTGTTTACACATTGCACAACCTCCTCGAACGTAGCGCAGTCAACAGACTCCGTTTTATTGCATTCCCAGTACCTACAGAGAACTGAGAAGCGATCGAGTTTAGAGGCGTCCATTTTGTATAGACGAATCGCGCCATCTTATGTGGGAACGCGCCCGCCATATTGTGTAACACGTCCCGTATAATGGCAGCCATTTCGTGAAAGGGAAGCATAAAGACATTTTCCTCAGACTTAATGATAATGCATATTGCTCATGTTAAATGCAGGAAACAGGGTGTAACATGATGGCATATCCACATAACACATAGTGCTGTTAACAATCTGCGTTCCGTCAGAACCATTTACCAAACTTCTGATGTATAAGTAACTTAGTATGAAGGACGTGAAAAATTTCATTTTAAGCGAACTATTATCGACCAACTTCAATGAGAGACACCTGAATACATGGCTAGTGTTGTGAACTCACAGATCAGAGGCCCGAGGTTCGAATCCCACTCTACCCCAACTTGATTTTCATTTTCTAATGGTGAGTTATTTACGGCTCGTTAAAAATGGCTGCAAAAATCGAAATATTTCGGTAAATAATAAGAACGCAAATGTTTTCATTTATAAAAAAATATATATTTATATATTTCATACCCTCAGAAAACTCAAACATTCAAAGTCTGATATTCTGTGCCCATCAAATAATAATTTAATAGATACTCAAGTTCTGTATTAGAAAATCACGCTCAATATTTTTAATAAGGCACGTGCATCGCAAACAATATTATTTATTAGTTTGTATGCACCATAACAGCACTTTACCATTCACAATTCCCCTTTTTTCTATAACTTATAATGATAATAATAATAATTGGCTAAATAACATAGTGCCCTTTTTGTAATAAATCACTTCAAGGGCGCTTTACAATTGTATACTTAAACTTACATTCTATCTAAGCTAAACGGACATGTTATATTTTCTGATTTAAAATTGAGGGTATGATAAACTAAAGAAGTGAGATTTTAGTTGGGATCTGAACTGACTAGGACTGTCGATGATTTATACGTTTGAACGCAATTGGTTCCAGGCAGAGGGGCCGGCAACGGCAAAAGCACGATCTCCGAATCTAGTGTTTAGGGAGCGCCGGATTTGACTGAATCAAATTCTGACCTAAGAGTAGATTTTCTTTGTCATGTATTTCCCCTAATACAAAGGTCCGATAGGTATTTTGGAGCCATTTCATGAAGGGATTTGAATACTGTTCAGCAACGCTTGTATTTTATTCTCTCTAGGCTTTTAACCAGTGCAAATCTCGAAGATGTTGTGAGAATATTTTTCACTCCCGTAATAAGCCCTGCTGATGCATTGAAAAAAAAAAAAAGTTTATAGTGTCCATGCGGCTCGATTGTAGAATTACCTCCCATCCACCATCAAAGATATTACTACAGTATCTCTGTTTAAATCACTTCCGAAGAAACATCTCCTTTCTCTTCCTTAATCTCTCCTCATTTCCTCTTTCCTCTTTTTCCCATTTCTCCATCAAATAAAAGTATTGATTTTAGGTTAAATTATCTGGATTTGTATATAAATATATACAAATCTAGTTATTTTTATTTTTATATATCTTTAGCTTTTTTTATTTTTTTCTTTTGAGTAGGTTTTGTTGAATTATACAAAAAACTTTTATTTTATTGGCAATAAGCCCGCCAATGTACAATATACATCATCTACAAAAAGTTAAATAATAACAAAAATCAAATAAAGAAGTCTAATTACAGATTGCCCATCACATACCGCATACCGCACCTGAGGACATTAGTCTCCTCGGCGGTGCCCACATACACGGAAAAATTGCTAGTTGCTAAACAAGAAAAGCTACCCAAAGGAGCTCTCTGTTATCTGGTAGCCTTAGTATCTTTACTGACTGGGATTAAAATTGATCGGACATGATCAATTCGCCGATTACAAAACTTTTTAAAAGTTTTGAAATTTTTTTCTTAATTACGAAGAAGCAAAATTACTGTGGTGAATTAAAACAAAAAACATCCGGGCTTAAGAAAAATCAGATTAATCATAGTGACATCTTACTTTTTGCACAACGGCACGGGGAACACAGATTTTTTTTATGAATCATGGAGCTCCTCTTCCAAATCATTACCTTTCTTAAATCATCTTTAATTTTTAGGAAAAAGGCAATGAATATGATTTACCCTGTCCCAGTATCCTTTAAAAATAGTTGTCAAATTATAATATTATTAAATTGTGTATTTATTTGATCATTATCGTCATTCCCTTTTCCGCAGATTGGGGACTTTATTGGTATGTCAATTGCAGCGTATCTTGATCATGTTATGTTGCAAGAAGGCAAGATGATCAGTCTTTCGCTTCAAGTGCCAGTCTAGGGACTATGAAGTATTGTAGTGTTAAAACACATATTTAAATGAATATTTAATGCCAACCATGTCGGGAATCGAACCCGAGACCTCTTGCGTTGTAGGCAAACGCGCTGACAATTACACCATGAGGCCGACATTTATTTGATACTTTCTGTTCATTGTCATGTTTTTTTTTGACAAATTCTAATTAGTAAAAATGCTCACAATCAAATCATTTTCATACTTTTGCATCCGCTTTCGTACAAGCTTTAATTTCTGACAAAAAGAACTTTGATGTTCAACATTTATAAAATCTTTCTATTTGATCATTTGCTTAGAAAACCAATACTTGGTAATCAAATGACGATTTTAAATACTCTGCATTATAATTATGGTTTTTGCAGATATTTCTTGATAAAACTCCATAGTTAATGATTAAGATAAAATATTTTTTTAAATCAATAAAATTTCATTGTTTAGTTTCACTTTTATTTAATTTGACCAACGAGCGCTTTCACCCAAGAAATCATATTTATTTCCTTTCCGCACCTAATGGGGCATAGGGCACTGCATAGGTACACCAATCGCAGCGTATCTTTATCATTTCTTTTGTTACATGAAGGTAAGATGGTCAGTCTTACGCTTTAGGTACCAGTCCAAGGGCTATGAAATATTCTGGTGTGAAAACACCCTTTTAAATCAATATTTCATATCAACCATATCGGGAATTGAACTCGAGAACTTTCGCCTGGTAGAAAAACGCACTGACCCGACGAAATTATCTTGGAGACTGGTAAATTGTTAACAGCATTTTGAACTTTCATAATATTTGTTATAAGATTTAGAAAAAAAGGATCACATAAGTATTTTATTAGGGGAAAAACAACATAAGTATAATTATAACAAGTTTGCATAATACTAAGTTTTAGACAATTTTTTTATCGTATTTGGGATGAAATCCTAGTAATTTTTTTATTTCTGATTATTTAAAAGGTACGAAAAGAAATCGCTTCTTCGTCAAATTAAATAAAAGTGAATCGAAACCAAGAATTTGTGTTGATAATTTTATTTATAATTGGAAACAAATCATGTACTTTAATTTTTTCACGAATAAGTTAACTATTATTCTTAAAATATGTCCAAAAATTACGCAGTGATTCATTTATTTATCTTTTAGTTACATTGAAAACATTACAGAGTATCAAGTTTATTCTCAACACATTACAAAATTTACACATCAGATTTATTAAATAGAAAAGAGAAAAAACAATTAAAATGGACATACATATTACAATTTGGAAATTGCCTTCCTAAGGAAAATCCCACTGTCATGAAATACATCGACATCCAAGGTGAAACGGTTGAATAACACGATTACTTTACCTACCAGCATAAGCATTGGCAGGTTGGTTCTGCATCGCGGTCGTCAGACCGAATTCATTTAAAATATCGGAATTATGTATGCGACCACTGCCGAGTTGGAAAAAGTGAACACCTAAATGAATATCCCTTCTTCCCAACAATGATTGGTAGCCCAGCATTCCTAGTAAGAAGTCAGTCGGGAAAAGCCACGGGTAATATCCATATTCCCTGAGATACAGATAACGCAAAAATGTTTTTTGCACCTTCTCTACCATTAAGGAATATGTGGTTTCATTTGACGACCAAACGATGGAGCTTAATTCTTACAAAGATATCATGCAAGGTTTTAAGAACCTGAATATTTGAGAAAAAAATCATTTCAAAAAACAAATCCAAGCATAAAACTCTTATTGTACGTACGCGCAGTACTCACAAGAACAATATATATATTATAATAGAAAATTGACGTTCACACAAATCATAAAAAAATACAATAAAGCCGCCATATAAATCGTCTTAGAGTCTGTATATTATTTTCTGCCGTACAAGCGCTAAACTTATTGGAAGTAATTTGATTTCACCTTTCTTTATGATGACAAATATTACTACCCTTCACGTGTATATTTAGGCATAAATCACTCGGTAAAATAAAAAAGCGCGATAACATTGTAACGATGAACTGTTCCAACTTAAAAAACGTCGATTCTTAGGCTTGAATTTTTGTTTTTCGTTTTGTCGTAAACGTGCTTTTTAGTTATCTAATAAACTGTAAATACTTACTGTCAATACCGGGAAACGTACCTAAAACATGATTTATGTGGGCAAACGTGCTGACCACGAGAACAAACAATAACATAAAATTACTCCGTATTTTAGGTTTTTTTAAAAATGTTTTTTATTATGTGTTTACTAGATTTTTTGCCATTTATTTCACAATATTTTTTATCACGTTTTTTACCTTTATTTATTGTTTTTATGTATTTATTACTGTTTTTTAATATATTTTTAGAGCTTAGAACGACATAAATAACCCTAGCTAGCTAGTCAAAGCAACTCTGTATACATGTATAATTCTATGAATAGAATGTGAATGAATCTATGAATAGATGATACTGTGATGATTTTTAATGAAAAAACTTGGAATGAGCTTAACAAAATGGCTAATAAAGACTTAAAAGTTTTTATAGAGTGGTTGGATCAAAGTTACTTGACAATGAATTCAGAAAAAACCCACTACCTAACATTCACATTAAACAATAGAAATAGACATAACCATATAGACCTAAAATCTCACGACAAAAACTGCGGTGACCATACAAACTGTTTTTCTCAATGTGTTACCCTGACCAAAAAATCTAAGATGAAATATCTGGGAATAATAATCGACCAAAATATTAAATGGAAAGAACAAATAGATTCAATGTGCAAAAGACTAAGAAAATTATTCCACATATTTTTAAAGCTTAGAGGTATTTTATCGACGGATCAATTAAAGACAGTTTATTATGCTCTAGTACAGTCAATCATTCAATATGCAATAGTTGGATGGGGGGGGGCTTATAACGCTCATCTTAGACCCTTAAAAATTCTACAAAAAAAAATCATCAAAATAATACTTTATAAACCATCCTTGTTCTCAACTACCGAACTGTTTAAAGAATTTAATGTTTTAAGAGTGGAGGATATCTACGGAAAGTGCTGTATGCTCCAGGTGCATAAGGATAGCCTCCCATCGGACCGTATTACGGGAAGGTTGAGAACAGGATGCCTCGCTCTACCGAGAATCAAAACTACCACGGCCAAACATCATTATACTTACATAGGACGGAAGCCTTTCAATAATTTACCTCAAAATCTACGTCAAGAAATAAATTACGAAAAATTTAAGGATAAATTAAAGAAAAGCTTCTTGACATAACTCTTGACATCTTGACATTAACATTAACTGTATTTTAAAAAAAGAGATGTATGTTTAATATGTGCCCGTGTTTACAAATTTTGTGTTTTTATTTAATATATTTTTTTTATATTTATATATATTTTTTTTTAGTGTTATATTTTCTCAATTTTTAAAATTGTTTAATTTTTTATTTATTTTATTATTTTGTTTTGCATTTTATGTTTTATTTTTATGTTATTTTGTAAACTTGCCAAACACAAGAGCTAGACTCTTTTTTGGTAAGTTCAACCTTAAGTGTTTCATTTTTCTACTGAATGTATTGTTTATTTATGCTAAAATAAAGGTTTTAAAAAAAAAAATAATAATAAAAAAAAAAAAAAAAAAAATGTAATAATAAATAAATAAATAAAAGATTAATTTAAGACTATTCACCATAATATATTCTTTTTAATTATTTCGGCCAATCAATAATGTCCAATCAATTTAATCTTAGTCATTAAAGAATTTGCTTCCTTCTTTTTCTAAATCCAATGAAGTGCACATTATGTATTTCTGAATTACGCATTTTCTTTCAGCACAAAGATGTTAAGGCTACCAGATTACAGAAAACTCCTTCACGGAGCTTTTCTCGTTCGACAACGAGAAATTTTTCCTTGGTGGGCACCGCCAAGGACACATATTCTCAGATGTGGTGGGCAAACAGTTCATAATAGAATGATTATATACCAGAAGGCGCGTAGAACTAAGTTTGCATATATGGCACTGTGTTCAAAAGTTTTCCAATGACTACCCCTTTGCAACATTCCGCCTGTGCGCATGCGTGAAGTGGCCGCGTAATATTGCCAGACCGTGAACGATATATTATCAAAATACAAATATAAGACAATTTCGTGTTGTGTTATGTTATGTTTTACCACAAAAATATGTTTCTGGCTGGACTTTAAAAAAAACAGGTGCTTTTACTAGGTAAACGTAAAAAAAACATTAAATAATCAGTTAGTAATTAAGTTAATTAATAACGCTTAATATTAAAGAAAAGCCCAGAACTATGACCAGAACTCTCCACTTATACGTTTTGTTAGTGAATATAATTTGAACTTTTCCCTTATTGATTGTAAAAAAATAACATTTAAAATGCGCGTCTTAAAACATACTTTTTTGTCTTATACTTAGTTTTAATAATAAAGTCTTATTTTATCTTATTTTATTTTATTTTATTATATTTTATCTCTAATTCTTAATATTTTAAATATATTTATATTTTCGACACTTGACACTTGTGTAATATTTACACACATGTCCACCCTCATTCCAATATAACACCCACCCTCTCACTCACTTACACTCACAAAAACACACTAGTATGTATTGTACGTGTATTTAATGTATTTCTGTGGATATCTGTCATTGGTTTTATTCTCTGTATATTTTATTTGTTGTATTTTTGTTACATGTATTACTGTTGATATCCCCAATAAATAAAAAAAAATAAAAAAAAGAATGATAATTGAAAGCTGGATAAAAAGTTCGACTACCCTAGCAATACTAACAAAATCAAATAAATAAAATCAACAAAATTGAAATCGAATTAAAATCAATCAAATCAATTCAATATGGAATTGCCCTGAACTGTTACCTCTCATCAACTTCAGGGTGCCTGGAAGAATGACTAGACAGGTGCCACCGTTTTGTAGCAACAATTCACGGACAATGTCTACTTGTAATGCCGTATTGAACAGACTTCATGAACTCGGCAATAGTTATTCCCACGTATCGGATATATTTAGTGTAGGGTATTGTTCCTATTGAACAAACCTTTTTAACTTTCTCAAAGATGGTGAATGGTAATTATATTTATTTATTTATACATTTGGCGGCCTTCGTGGTGTAGCGGTGTAGACGCTTGACTCACTCATGAAAGGTTCTGGATTCGATTCCCGGTGAGAACACAAAAATTGAATTTAATTTTTCTCAAGCCTGGGTGTTCTGTGCTGTAATTCACCCCTGTAATTGGGTCTCTTGGCCTGTTGTGGTACAAAAATTTTTTTTTAATTATGTTAACACCTAATAAAATAATGAGCACTCGGAAAAATCTTTGGTATCTATGGCCATTGGCCATAAAACTGTTTTGCGGTTGGTTTTTCATATTCTACATTAGTATAAATTCCATGATATTAAATAAGAAAATGTATATTTTGTGTCTGACTTCTTGTGTAATTTATAAAATTCAAAACACACAATGTCACAGCCATTTTATCGGTCGTGTTTAATCGAAGAAATGGTGTATAAAAATGGGTTCATTGTTCATTCTGAGGAAGTACTCTAACTAAAGTGCAATTTACATAAGCGAATATACATATTTATGGTCACGTTGTATTTTATCAAAACATGTACTAACATTTATGTAGGTATTTTATCAATTTTTTGACAGTTGGCCTTAATAAAAATATGAATCAATTAGAAAAGTTTTTTTAATATTTATTTAATTACTTATAAGTAGTTTATAAGGCATTTTTTGAGACATTAGTCCCAACTCCACGGGACTAAAAGTCTTGTGTTGAGTTGGGATGAGTAATTAGTTGACACAGACAAACGAGTTTCTTGTCACAAATATAATATTAGATCAATTTTTTTTAAATAAATAGACGGCACATTAATACGGTAAACAGCAAACTCAAACATTCGGAAAATCATCAAGGAGTATAATCCATTGCAAGTAAAAAAAATGTTAAAAACCCATTGATTTTTCTTAGTTGTTCAAAATGTAATAATACTTTTGTTTATATTTAGGCATTTTAATACAAATATTTATTCAAGCTTAAAAAATTTTAGCCTAATAAAATAAAAATAACAGGGTATTATTTTATCCATTCGTTAATTTTTCAAATTATAATAAGTTTTTTTTAAATTTGTTTCTCAAATAAAAATAAACAAAAATTTTATGGAACCTGTGAAAAACCCCTGTTAGAACAATCATATTGCATATGATTTTGATTAGAAAAAATATTTACCCTCTATATTAATTTAACATTCATTAAAGTGATATCTGTTAAAATAAAATCATCAAATATTATACGCGTGCTACAAATAATTAAGGTACTTATTATTATGTTAGTCAGTAAAATCTGTGCTCTGTAATTTGGGGGCTCTTTTTTTGTGTATGATCGTGGGTTAATTGTTTTTCGTAGATTTGTTATCCTAAATTAAGTCTGCACTAAGACTTTCAAAACAACTTATTTGTAGATTAATTGTTTTCATAGCTCGAATATTACTACTTCAAAACGCAAAAAAATACTGACGGCTTAAATTGATAATTGTTTTATCATATTATTTTACGAATCCGCATTAAAACCACTGCGATTTTCTTGAAATTCCCAGATCCGATAAAATTTATATGAAATGCAAATAAACAAGGTCACTAGTGGTCTAAAGGGATGTCACTTGATAGGCAGATTTATATCTGGAGAGCATCCCTTCAAAGTGTCAACACTTTCGCCCCCTAGAGAGTATATTACTCCCCCTTTTTTTCTCTTTTTTCCTCCTTCAACTCCCACCAAATTCAGTTACCTGCCTATCCTGAAAATTGTTGAATTTTTCAAATATTTGTTTACGCGTGTTTTATATCAACCGAACACCATTTTGAATCTCTCTTTCAACTGAAAAATGCATTTTTATTTGCAATCTGTTAATCAATAAAGTTTATTTGTTTACAAAATACGAGTTATTTAAACTAACAGTTTAAAAAAATAAAAATAATTAGAAATAAAATGATATCGCAATTATGCAAGTTGTACGCTTTCGCATTTTTATTTTACAGATATCTTTACTATACTTTTTTAATATGTTTGAAAAGAGATGGTTTGTTTAAACGTCATTATTGTTTACACATAAAAAATAATTCAGTTAATACTTTTGGTACAATCAGAGACTAAACAACGTAAAATAGATACATATGTAAATAACCGTCATTTGGTGAAATAAAAAAACAGGTTTCATTATTTTTTATTCCTGTTACATTATGACGTTTAGTAACAATCATGTAAAAACAGGTGTTTATAACAACAATCAATTCATTTTAATATTTATTTATTTTATTAAGTAAACAATCAGTATGTAGAAAATATATTGGCATTTTTTAAATATATTAGTGTAAGACATCATTGCACACGCCAAAAAAATTGTTTGCGCTGAATGCAATAATTCAAATTATGTTATATAAATCAAATGTTGAAGATTAGAAATGAAATAGATGTAAATTATTATTTACATTATTATGTAAATTAAATAAATATCTGCCTCTCTCAATATTTTGATGACTTTTGACTTAAATTTACGAACACTCCACAAAAAATATCAACCTCACGTTGCACGGATATTGCACGGATAAACTAGATATTGTAGATTATTTTCAATAGTTTGTGAACGCGTTTTCTGTACAAAACAGAAGATTTTGTCTTGTCGGTCTAGATGGTAGATGAAATGGAAGTCTTTCAAGTAGATTAGGGTAATCAGTTTTATTGCTCATTTAATTTTACAAAAACAATAGGTTTATCATCATTTTTCGATTTTGAAGAGAGTTTATTCTATTGTACTCCATACTTTCAGCATAGTTAGAGAAGTTAAGGAATTATCCGTAGTCAACTTATTTAAATATTTTTTGTTGGACCCTTTCTAGTCTATTAATAGTAACATTATAGAAAGGTGACCAAATGGGAGTGTAGTATTCTAGCTGGAGACGAATAAATGTTTTGTAAAGTTTTTCATGTCTCTGATGTTAAAACGGTTTCGATACACACATGATAAGTCCAACCATTTATGAAGCAATATGAATATTCAACATTATTTTAGTATCAATACCAACACTCAATAAAATTAAATGTCCCAACTAGAAACCTCAGACAAAACTTACTCTTTCATACCGATAACCATAGAACTAACTACGGTTTTCCCAGAATTCTTAGGTCTACCAGCAAACATACTAGTCTTGATTTCTTTGATACCTAACAAGTTTTCTTCTTTCAAACGATCACTGAATCAAATGAAATTATAAATACCTCTCTCCCGCTTCCACTCCCACCAAATGTATTTTCTACGTATAAATATGTCCTTAAAAATGCCCATTAGGCGTTTATAAATAAATAGATAAACACTTAAGCCACAAATCTGGATGTTTTAAGATGATATTTTTATAAAATTGTAAATAGTGTCCACAAGTAAAGAGAAGAAACATTTTTTTTGCCCTATAAAAAAAATTGTAACTTGTGAAACATTTTAAATAAAAAATTTAAAAAATGATAAATTACGCATCTCGCAAAATAGTCGCAGCAAGATATTTTTCTAACAATGTGCACGAAAGCGCCTTCATTTATCGCAAAAGCAATATCCGTAAGCGAATTGCCCTTTAAGGTGGAGAATTATAAACCAGGTTTGTACAAAGTATCGGGCAATGTTAGGCTGAGTTCTATTTATACTTCCTACGTCTTAGTCCTACATAAACACGAAAAGCGTAGTGAAGTAACATAACATAATGTTCAACCCTTTCTGTGTAACAATCCTGAGTTCAACAATTTGTATACAATATTGATTCGAACATACGAGACGCGGGTGGGCGTCTCGGCGCTCTGAATTTAGGCGTCGGCATCCGTTTCAACTACGCTCATCCATTCCCAACGCCGTACTTTGAAACGCGTAATTAACTAAAATAAATATTTAAAATGTTTATCTGATGTTGTTTGAGAAAATTCTAAAATTTCGTGTTTATGTAGTCAGATATATATATAATTTCTTTACCGCAAACACATTTACATAATGGTATTATGTTCCCCGCTCTAAAACATAAATTGTTACTAATTGTATGCAATTTATACCATAATTTTAGTATAGAAATATTTTTTTACTTAAAAATATATATCATGTTTGGAAAATTATCACTTAATGAAAATTAGCATACTAATAATTATTATTTTTAATTTTCTGTAAAGATAATAAAGTGCATAGGTAGAGGATATGAAAATTTTTAATGAGTAGTTCAAGGTAAGGTCATCTAATTATCAACGTGGGTTCTTTAAAATAAATAAATAGTGTGTTTACGTTTTCAGGTATTTTTCGATGCATATTTTGTTTTTGCTTAATTCAAAAATATAATAATAAAACAATAAAAATCATATAAAAGTAAGCTTAACTATTTTTAATGTTTAATGAATAACCCGCTAAGCCTCTACCTTAAGGCTTGTCAGCAGGTGGGATAGAGGTGATATAGAATAAGGTTATGAAAAATACACCACAACACCCAGACCAAGTGAGAAAAAAACCTTTCTTGAATTTTTCCTTGCAACTGGCGGGAACCGAACCCGTGACGCCAGTTTCACAGTTGGCCGTCTAACCAACATTGCCACGGCGCCTGTCAAGCGAAAAATTATTTAAGATAAATTATACACCAAATTTCATGCTTATAGGTTTATTTGTAGGTTTTTATTTTTATTTTTTAAAAACATACAGTGAACAATGATGACATTAAAATTTTTAGATAAAGTTAAAACCAGAGAGTAATAATTCACTAGAAAAGCCCTCTAGCTCCATTGCGTAGAACAAAAGCGTTCTGTTGATTTTTATGAAGTTTAGGAACTGAAACCTTTCTACGCGGGTGAGATTCCTCTGACTGAATTATTTCAACTAAATACCAGGCAACACCTGAAAATATATTATTTTTCAATTTAACGTCAAAATATTGTTGATTTTTGTAATATTATACTCAAAGCAATTTTTTGTTTATTTGTTTTTTTAAATATTATTTTTCAAAAATATTTACAAAATAGTCTTAAATTAAAGTCCTGCTGAGTTGCATACATACGTCTCGTCAGCAGGTTCTTATAAATTGCTTCGATTATTCATACTAAACCTACATAAATAATAATTTTCCTTGAAAAATATTACATATTACATACCTATTATATTATCAAAAATGAAAAACAATCACTAATAGAAAAAACTTTTTTCTACTAACCATAATTTGAGCAAACGATTTAATCCTGTATTTAACTCAGTATTTTTAATATTGTTTGGTAACATGTTAAATATTTTAGGTATACTGTATTGCAGTGTCCTTTTGCCATATTTATTGCAATATTTAAGAACAGCTAGCCCTTTCATACTCGTAAACCTGTCTTTTGAAACTTCAACGGCCTATTATATATCCATTTTCCTAGGTATCGTATGCTATGCAGCTGGCTGTTGGGCACACCGATGTGAGTTGCAATATTTCAGGCGAATTATTTTAAACGGACAAAGGCAACCTCTTCTGGCTCTTTCTAGAGCATATAGGACATGCTCAACGGATGCACTCCCGGTTCTAACGGGCTTGTTTCCTTTAGATCTGGAGGTTCAACGACGATCTGCAAATTTCCACCTAAAAAGAAGGCGTTCCTCTGTTATTGGTGGCGTCCGTCTACTCCCAACTGAACGAATGTCTCAATCAAATATTTAAAAAAAATGACTTTAAATGCTCTTCTTAATGCTTGGCAATCGCGATGGGAATCTTCCTCTTCAGGGAGGGTTACCTTTCTTTTTTTTCCTTCAATCCGTCAGCGCTTAGAATCTTCTTGGGTTATCCCCGATCACTGGACTACGCAGTTTTTATCAGATCATGGTAAATTTAATCAAAAATTATTTGTTTTTAATATTGTTGACTCCCCTTCGTACTACTGCGGATATCCTAACCAATCTTCTGAACACATCCTGTGGTCTTGTCCCTTTCCCATTTTCTATGATTATCGAATGGAGCTTCTCGCTACTATCCGTGGCCCTGTTATAGGTCCTGTCGGATATACAGATCTGGTGGCTTCTAAAAATAATTTCAAGGCTTTTAAAAAGTTTTGTAATCATTTCGGCGAATTGATCATGTCCAATAAATTGAATCCCAGTCAGTGAAGAATTCCATTCCCTCTCTTCTCAATCCAATGAAGTGCATATTATGTACTTCTGGATTACTTTCTTTCAGCACAAAGATGCTAAGGCTACCAGATTTCAGAGAGCTCCTTCGAGCAGCTTTTCTCGTTTGACAACAAGCAAATTTTCCGTGTATGTGGGCACCGCCAAGGAGACTTATGTCCTCAGATGCGGTGTGCGGTATGTGGTGGGTAAGCTACACGTAAACCTGGTGTTGTAATCATGAGCCAACTTTTGTTTATACTCTGAGTGCGATGCATGCTGACAAATTAGTTTGTACTAAAGTAGAGCAATAACAGATAATTTATTTACAGATTTATACATCAATAATATTGAAACATTGTGTATCTGGTGGTATACATCTTTATGTAGTAGCATGACTACTTATTTTATTTATTTACATCTTCAAGTGTAAGAATAAGTACTTCGGCAGACTGACTTCTAAAAGCCATGTCTTCCAGTCAAGCAAAAAACAGGCTGGTTGTTGGTCAAAAATTTGTACTAAAAAACGAAAATATGTATCAAAAGATACATACATGAAAAAATATCTTATTTATTAATAATAACAACTGTTTTTTAATAAAGTGATAAGGCTTCAACATATAAACTTAAATAAATGTAAACTTTGATATATTTATTAAAATATTAGAAATATGGATTGTTATAATCAATTTAGAAGGAGGAAGAATGAGGAACCAAGAAAAAAAAAGGAATAAAATATATATTACAAAAAACAATGAAATATAGAAAATTGAGGTCAGGATTCTAAGGATATATAATAATGTTTCGGGCGTTCCTTAAAAGTGGCTAGGCACATTATGATTTATTCGTTATATCCGTATTTTTTTAAATCATTTTCATTACGTTGGAATTAATATTTTATAAATATACTCGTATAATTTGGCAACGCATCGAGTATAATTATAACTTCTTTGACTTTATAAAGTGCTACGGTTGACCTTCTGATCCGTCCCCTAGTTTGATTCCTAGTAATTCATAAATACATGTAAATTATGTATTTGCGTATGGTCTTTGATATGCATAATTATTTAAAATATCAAAATCTGCGAAAAGCTCGTTGCTTGAGTATCTGAAGTGGTTTTAATTATTATTTTTATAAGTGGTTTTGGATTAATCTCAAGAGATCAAAAACATGTCGCAAAATTAATATTATTTATTATTATTATTACATTAATATGCATCAGAAGTAACTAGTACGCCTGTATAAAAGATAAAACATCATGTATATACATTTAAAACAATTTTTTTATTACCTTTTTCTTAGCCCTCGGCGAATTCAACCTACATATTATTCATCATAAATTAGTTTTTTTGTTAAAGACTACATATTATTAAGTATATTTCAGAAAGCACCTAATTTTCAACAATGGTCATGTCCAATTTTGTATAATTTGAGTAAATGTGACTTTTAGGATCTGAAAATTTATATGTAAATATGATACTAGGTGACATCACAAGGCACGAAAAGAACAAAATTTAAATCGAATTGTAGATTTATTTTCCTTATTTTAATAAGATAAACAGCGTTAAATGGGTCATTTAGTTTGGACTTGGCTAGCAAGTCATGGACTTGACTAGTTTTGAATCCTCACTTATAGGACTTGACTAATTATGAAAGTAATAGCCAGGGACTTGACTACTTTTGTTGGAAACTATAGAATGACATAAACCTAGGGTTACCAAATTTAGGACATGCTTAATATAATTTTTAAATTCTACGTTTTTTTATATAAAATGCTCCAAATGGTTTAGAATTAACAAAAAACATAACAGTATATGTATTTAAAAACCGGAAAAAAATTACACAATAAACTATTACTCCGTACTCTGCTTTTATTTATTTGCAGTGACTGTAAAAAAGGGTTCCTACAAACAGGTATAATTTATTTATTTCTCTTTCTTATTGTATATTATATAACAGTAATTATCTTGCCATTCTCAGTCCCAGTGCTAATTCTCTTCCTTTTCGGATTTTTTGCAGTACAACACTTCAAAATGAAGTTATCTTAAAAACTTTATTTTTTTCAAAATAAAACTAACGCCATTATGTCTTTAAGTGCTAAATTTACACACTTTAAAGCCCCTGTGTTGACCATGTATAACCACGGGAGTAATTTCGTAGTCTGTGTTTCTCCGAGTATCTAAAAATAATACGAATTTATTTCAAAGATACAGTTTTAATTTAATATTATTAAAATGTTTTTTTGCCAATCAATGACATCTTGTGACACCCCAGTATGAGTAAAACAATTAAGGTTATTGTAGGGGAAAAAACTCACATTTTGATATTGATCTTTTAACGTTGAGTAGCACCTCACAATTTTTTTATTTTTCTCGCTTCATCCAGTGGAACTCTTTCTCTGTTTTTTTCTATAATTTTTGTTGATTTTCGAACAAAAAACAACAAAAACGATGCAAAAACTTTTAACACGAACTCGCTAGATAACTTTCAAATTTGTATGATGGAAATCAAGATGGCGGGTCTAAATACGACGCCGACGCTGTCATTGGTCAAAATGGATTTAGCCAATATTGAAGCAGAACAGTGAAGGACTAGACCAAATTTGAAACTAAGCAATTTCAAAACATTTTATTTTTGTGCAAATAGAAGTGATATTTTTGCATTTGAAGAAAAAGCGATGCTCTAAAATAAACGTACAAAAATATTCTGTAAAAAAAATTTTTTGGACTTGACCATTTTTTAAGATTACCTCATAGATTTATGCATTGTCAAGTGCAGTCAACTGTTAGATCAATGTAAGGGGTTGTGGTTCGATTGTGGTCCCGTGACTAGTGTTACGAACTCATGGATCCGTGATTCGAGGTTCGTAACCCACCCTACACCAACTAGATTTCTATTTTTTAAGAGTGAGTTATTTACAACTTGTTGAAAATAACCACCAAAATTGAAATATTTTGAAAAATTATAAAAACGCTATTATTTCTTATTCTAAAAATAAATAAGAAAACATAAGAATGGATAATGTTTTTAAAAGCTAAAAAATCTGATTGAAATAAACATAATATGTGAAGAAGGCAGCATGAATTTAACGTTTTAAAGAATTCGATCTAACGAATTACAACAGAGATGGAGAATATTTTGGAAAAGGGAATATATAAGTTTACAAGGCTGTTGACCTGTCATTGGCTGATTTAAGTGGCCACTTTACGCATTCATTCTTCCATCTGTTGATGTTTGTAAACTTAATGAGGTGAAATCTTTGTTGATGTGGAAAGGATTCATCTGATTTGATTATTTCACCTACATACTAGACAACGCCTGAAAATATATTTCAATTTTTATACTTCTTCTTGGAGCAGGTGGATTTATCAACAATCTTTTGATTTTGTTCAATTTTTTGTAGACCAGACCTGGATTCAACCCAGATGATACAACGGAGATGGAAAACATTTTAGAGAAGGGAACATTTATAAGTCTACGCATTTACAGGGCTTAAGACCTGTCGTTGGCTGGTTTAAGTATTGACACGCTGTGTAACATTCACCACTCTGCCTATATTTGAACATCTGTATTCCTTCAATTATTTCATATGTTGATGTTTGTGAAGTTAAAGAGCTGAAACCTTTATTTATGCGAGTGAGATTCATCTGATTGAATTATATAACCTACAACATACTAGGCTACGCCTGAAATTCTTATTTTTCAATTTTTATGCCTCTTTATGGACCAGGTGGATTTATCAGAAATATTTTGAGTTTGTCAAATTTTTGTAGACATGGACTAAATTCAACAAAATAAAAATTAAAATAGTCATTATAAAATCAAATAAAAATTGTAATTAAAAGCTAATTGAAATATGTTAATATTAACTGCTTCTTGGCGAGTTGAATCCAGTCCTTGTCTACAAAAAATTGGACAAACTCAAAATATTGTTGACTTCTTTTCTAAGTTATAAAAACGTACTAAGAGTTATACTTATTTTACTGTTTGTACTATGATACATTGCCTCTTTTACTTCAATACTTTATATGTTATATTATAACTCTTTATTTGCTGTTCATTTGCTGCGTATCAATGCTTTTATTTCTTATTTAATTTTCCGGTGTTATTTCTTTATTTTCTGCTGATTTTATGAGGTATATTTTTTAAATTTTATACGGGTGTTTTGTATTTTGTTTCATTATAATCGATTTTTTTATTTTATTTTATATTTTGTTGAGAGCGAAAACCGTCGAAATTAATTGATTAATTTTAACAGATCCCTAAGAAGCTACAGTATATTATTTTAGTTATTCTTACGGTGTGAAAATACCCTATTATTTCAGGTTTTTATATTGAGATGTTGTCTATGAGAAAGCTCATGTACAAGAAGCGACTGATATGAATCTCTGAGGTAAACTTGGCTTTCACATCTGTGCACGTGGAAATGCGTATTGCTTAATGCGTGTGTAAAACTGTGGTACAGTATAGCATAGTATTAATTATTTACCCTGCGTGTTATGCTTTAAGCACATACACAACGCAATACTATCGACGCTGTTTTTACGTATCACTTGAAATGCTAGAATGTTATAGATTTATTTTTTTACAAAGTCGAGTTTATGCTACTGTAATTTCAATATTTTTTCTAATGATATTTTCAAGCATAATCTTTGAATTTAAAAAATGTGTAACCGGTAGTACAGTAATTTATAAAAAATCGTGAAATTTAGTGCTTAATTCTAATATAATCAATAATAAGTTTGCCTCTTTATGAATCTCAAGTTGTTTAATTGTTTTATTTTCCCAAAAAGTGCAAATTTATTTCGAAAATTAAACTGAAAGAAAAAAGCGAATAAAACTTTTTTTAAGGAAAGTATTAAGGTAAACTTTCTAAAAGAATTTAAGTATTTTATTAATGTTTATTATATTTATTTATAATCTTTCTTTGTTTATTATGTTTTATTTTGTAAAGTAACACATTTATATAAAGTTGCTATGACTATCTAACAGGGTTTATTTACCTTGTTCTAAGCCAATCAATAAAATATATAAAAAACAGTAATCAATACATAGAAAAAAATGAAGGTGGTAAACATAGTGGAATACGTAGTAAAAAGTGTAGTGAAAGACATAGTAAAAACACATTAAAAAACCCAGTAAAATACGTAGTAAAATCAAAATACATATTTAAAAACATAGTTGAATGAATAATAATAAATGTGTATCCAAACAACATATTTTACAATAATTTATTTTATTTATTGTTTTACATATTTATTATATTGTTTACAACTCAGGTGTGGAAATATATACATTATTTTTCTAGTCCTGAATACCTTTAAATTTTCCGTGCCATCATTTTTGTTCAATAATATCGACGCTTGAAAGGGAAAAGTTACTAAACGGCATGCACTTTACATAAGAGCCAATAAAGGTTTTTTTAAATGAATAAATACATCTTATACATACGTATTCTTTTGGCAAAATTTCTAAATACTTGTAATTTAAATAGAAATTCAAAATACGAGATTTTTTATTAATTATGAAAAAAAAAAATAATTCTCACTTCTGTGAAATTGCTATACGTCACTTGGTAACTTTTTCAATTACTGCGTCGGTATGTGCATTGGTAAATTTATGATATCAATACTTAGACTATCATTTGTTTTCTACAGTATTTCGTACCAATATTTTTTTCATAACAGAGACATGAAGTAATATAGATAAATTAAGAAAAATAAAAATTAAACAAAATAGTTTACATTTCTACCTCAATTCATCGTTTTATTTATGAAGCATACAATGACAAAACATAATAAAATACATAGTAAGAAACATAATAAAAGTCACAGTAAAAAACATATTTAATAACCCAGTAAAATAGGTAGTAAAAACAAAATACCTATTGAGAAACATAGTAAAAGACATGGTAAAATACGCAGTGTAAAGAAAAAATAAAGTAATATATGTCATTATAAAAAAATGTGTTTACCTACCTATATAATAAAAAAACATGTTAAAAAAAACATAGCTGTAATGATGATCTTCAAAAATTCAATCTATAAAAAACCAAATTTATGGTATTTTTAATTCAAACAAAGAACCTCTGTGCATAATAAAAATACTGAAATATATACTTATTAAAATAATGAAATATATATAAGTTACTTTAATGATCGTAGCTGATACTTGTTTATTTCGCTATTTGGTGTTTTTTTTATTTTATTTGTACGTATTTGAATAATGCGAGTTTGTTTTCGATACTGGAAATAATTATTTAACAATAATGGTGCTCTCTCTCGTGCGTGTATCTAATTATCTTTAACTTATTCCTTCTCGTCTAAGGCGGAAATTTTCCCTAGGCATTCTAACCCTAATTTATTTTCTGCCGGGAAAACGAAACAAAACAACCACTCATCGCACCAACAAGAAAACCTGTTAAAAGAAAAGGATGCTCGCTTTACTGTCGGCCATTCATAATTTATTCAGTTTATAAGTAACTCCTTTGTAGGTTAATGGCGGCTTAAAACTTTCCGATCTGAAGTGAGAAGCTCAAGACTCCGCTCTTGGCGACTGGCTGGATAAAGTAGCGAGATTCTCGCCAGATGGAAATGGACAAACAATTGAGTCCGAGAAATCCTTTTTGGGAGAGTCAATTTATTCAAGGATCAAGGCGATTCCATCTGAAGACAATAACAACTCTAGAATGAGAACATCTGTGGATTATTCGCTAATACAAGTTAATGGTGGTATTTCTGTGCTGACAGTTCAAACGTTACGTAGAGACAACAAGATTTTCACTATTAGATTAGGATTAGTAAATCTATCTGTGGAGTTACATACATTAAGACAAGGCAATCTTATACTTATCTGCAAATGTTACTACATGAAATATTTATATTGTTTTATTCTTGTGTTCATCATCATTCTCTTTTTACACCTAATGATGCATTGGTACACCAATCGCTGGATATCTCGAACCTTTTTTTGTTACATGAAGATTATATAATCAGTCTTATGCTTCAGGTCCAGGGACTATGAAGAATTCTGGTGTGAAAACACACTTTCAAATAAATATTTCATTTCAACCTTGTCAGGAATTAAACCCAAGACCTCTTGCTTGGTAGGCAAACACGCTGACCATTACACCATGAGGCCGACAACCGGTTCTTGTGTAAAAAAATTGAAATTATTCTTAAATTTTTGGCTTTTATAATTTAAACCATTCATCAATGTCATTGTCATTCATCAAGTCTTAAATATGTACGTAAAACAAAATAAAAAAATAAAATCGTAATTAATTTTTCCAAATCTGTTTTCAGTTCGTATTAAGTTATTCTTTTGGCAATAGACACGTTAGAATGAAATTATTTTACAGTAAAAGTTTTTCTCTAATAAATATATTACAAAGGCCTTTTAATAAATTGACAAGTAAGAACAAAATTACAAAAACGAGTATACCTATAGATTTAAACAAACAAATTCTTTATAAGGGATCCAACGTTGATCAAAAATTTAAATAATTCGGTTTTCATTTATATTCTACCTTTACACAGCAAAATTTACGGAGATATTTTTTTCATGTAAATTTTGCATCAATATTGCCTATATTTATAAAAAAATAAAATGCGACATAGTCCAGTTAGATCACATAAGTTAGGTTATGTTAGCACGGTACCTTCTAAACTTCAAAACTACCAAGATATCAAAAAGTTGAAATACATAATTTTATACGTAAGAAAATTAAAAGTTTATTTATTTACTTGACTCTTTATATACATATACAATATACATATGTACATATAAGAGCGGGCATATTGCCTTAATGCAATTTCTTCCTATCTACCCAAACCGTTCAGTTTGAGAGAATTATAAATACATTGACATATTGAATCTTACAATTTTATACAAAAATTAAAAGCTAAGATTAAAAAATATATATATACAAATAAAAAAATAACACTATGCTATGAAGAGAGGAGAGGGGATGAGGAGGAAAGAAGAAGGATAAAGGAACAATTTAAATATTTAGATAGTGATACTTCAATCTTGACTTAAATGTAAATAAAGACTCTCTCGAGACGTCTCTAACATTAGTGGGTAGATTATTCCATAATCGAGCGGCTACTACTGTGAAAGAGAAGGCAAGAAAATTAGAGCGACGACAGGGTATTAAAAGGGTTCTCTCGTTACTAGAACGAAGAAATTGTCCGTCAAAACAAACGACATTTTAATTTTATCTAGATTTTAAAGAAAACATGCAGATAAACATAAATAGTATTTATTGTATCTTAATTACGTTTTTATTACTGTGCTTACGAAACTAGGCACTACGATAAAATATTTTTGATACAAATATTACATAAGCGTTTTGTCTCACACATACATGAATATTTATATCCTTTTTGTCCGTTGTCATTATGATGGCACCCAATCTAAATACATACAAATTCAAACTTTTTCAATCCAAATATTTATGTGGGACATCTAACATGTGTATTATGTATATTCATAGATATATGTAGATACTTCACACTGGCACCGAAGCTTCTTGTTAGATAGAAACGTAAATCCCCAAAGATAAGAAGTCTTAAAGTTTGGAAGTTCCGAGTAAGAATAAAATGCGAAGAGCATAAATTACTTTGAAGAAGATGCGCTCATCATCGAAGAATCCATTTATCACAGGACTCTAGCATTTCTCATGGCATCTTTGTGTTTGAATCCTCAGACCTTAAGGGCTTCTTAAACTTTTCTGGGAGTCTTAAAACCGGGAGTTCATGAATTTTCTTGTGATATGTTTTTTTGGGAAGCGAAGGCTAACAACGGTACTAAAATCGAATGTGTAACATGGCTGGTCTTTATTTTGCGCCGAGCGCGCTGGTAAAAAATCGTACCATATACAATATTCTTAAATACGAAACGTGAACGGCGATTTTACAAGAACCTAACCAGCGCGCTATTTTGACGGATATTATTTGAACGTAGTTATGCAGAAAGCAGCCAGCCATATAAAAATGAAACTGAGATAATAGCACTTTTGTGAGATTAGTGAATTATCAAATCTAAACAACAGTTGGAATGTTTTTGACTTTAACAAATGATAAACAATGAATGCATAAGTTTTTTTTTATATTACAAACAAAAATCTAATAACGTATTTGACCAGTTTTAATGATTTTTAAAAAACCATAAGATTTTTCTAGAGATGTGGGTGTTTTCTGCAAATTAAAAAATGCTTTTTTGTGATCGATACAATTTTCAGAAGGTGATAAATACAGTTTTTTGTACGAAAGCGGTCTGGCTGTTTTTAGCAGAACATAGAATTGACCTTCCTGATAGACCCGATAACCTCAATATTTTTTTTTCAAAATTGTGGACTGGCTGCTTTCTGCATAACTACGTTCATTTTAGTATCAATTCGGATCTATCAAAGTGAGCTTTCAGGAGGGTACTGATTAAATTTGAATCACTCTAAAATGCATTTATTATTTTCAATTAAGTTCTAGCGAAACGAAATGCGTTTGTTTTATTTAAATAAACACGTTTTTTAATGATAAACATACTGCTTGTTTTTTTTAAATTAAAGGGGGATTCAATATTTTTTTCATACACGTTTACGAGAAAATTAATTACAATCACAAAGCGAAAACCCAAACTATGAAATTTAGAATCAAATACGAACGTTCTTAAGAACGAAAGAAAAATATTTCGTTTCTTGAATTATACTGTAGTAGGGTCCCAGAACGATTCCGGTTTAAGAAGACATTTTGTTTTATCTCTATTAGTCTTTACTTTCGGGGTTTATAGTTTTTTGATGAAGGGATGACAGACGTTTAGTTCTGTTGACATTTTCAGAAAACCACCGAACTCTGTATAATGTACAAAGCTGTGATGGAAAATTTTGAAAACAACTATTTAGAAATGAATAACTTAGGGAGTAACCTCGTGTTTATTCGTTATAAAACAACCAGAAAACTTGTTATTAATCAAAAAGTTTTTATGATGGATTTCGAAATCAATTGATGGATAATCTAATTAATATATTATTTATTAAATGTAGATTGGGATAATTTGATACACCGTTATACATAATTAATGATTTTTTTACCAATTTTGATTGTTAATCTTAAAGTCAATTACACTCATAACTTATGACACTAACTGTAATAAAAATGTACAGTAAAATTACAGGTTACCTTTCTGCAATATGGTAGATAGATTCCTATAAAATACCGTGTTATATAATACTCAAGAGCTAGTGCAAAAAGGGGAGTTGGATGCCGAAAAAAATCAAAATAGTGTATTGGTTACAATAAAAATAATGTAAAATATCCTATTTACCCGTCAATTCTTCAAAAAGTCGCTAATTTTTATGTACTCGCTGTTCCTTAATAGGTCAATTTTCTGGTATGGAAACAAGCATTTTTCCTGCTCCCCTTTAAATTATTGGCTTCTGTCAGTGGATGGGTGAGCATAAAAAAAAATCTATATTTTTGGCTGGGTAGATCTTCTTGTAATTTATTTAAAGTCATCTTCTAAACTTTCTTCTTCTCGAAATCGATTTAAACGTTTGAAGCCATTTCTAGTAAAGGGGCTGCATCGCCAATTTCAACTTTTTTAATTTTCTGATGAAATGCTGTCGTTTTCTGCTCCAACTGACGATTGTCAAATCTTTTTCCAACATGCATTTAATGTCGATGCTTACAATTTTTCTAACATATATCTGTACGGGTTTCTGGCACAAGTTAACGACTAGAGTTCTACAAGTGCAAACGTATTAAAGAGAAGTGTTTGCAATTGGCTGCTGCACATCGATGAGGATGAAGTTGCTCAGTTGTTCAAGGTTCATAAATAGTGAATATTTTCTCGCACGCATTAATTCATTCAATCGTTATATTAAATAATTTATTATATCTCTTTTTGCTTTCCTTCCTTTCTTATACTTATCCTTATTCCCATTTTATTTATTTCAATATTTCGACCTTTTTTTAAAATCGTTTAAACCATTATTTTGTTGCGTTATTGATTAATAAAATTTATATGACGTATAAAAATTATTATAACCACTATTTTTTCATTCCAGTGACAATAAATAACTATTTATTCCATCTGCCAGTCGGTAGCACTCACTATTCATAACACTTTTTCCCTTATCGTTCTTGCTCAAACTACAATTCTTTTTTTTCATCTATTGATATATTTAACATGCCCCTTAATTTATTAAAAAATAAATTAAGACTTATTCTTTCTGACTGCGATACGCTTCCACTTGCAATTGAATGATGTCCACGCTTACACACACCTGAACACTTACTCCCACACAAATACACAACCTCACAACTCTACACTTACTCTCATACAAATACACGCAAACACGCTACCAACAAACTACCACAATTTGATATATATGATTTTTATTTGGAAATTTCGCTGGTCTGTCTTTTAAGCTTATCTTTATTATGTTATTCAATCATTGTTGACTGTTTGTTTCTGTAAAATAAATAAATACCTTATGTGAATATGTGTGTGATTGTATA